>NW_027040766.1:7337500-7516334 GCF_037179485.1 Ochlerotatus camptorhynchus
TTAGTCGATTGCTGAATTTATGCATGGGCCCAAATTAGGGACATGTAGGCCGACATTACCTACATTTCCCCTATATTGCCTGTGTGAGGTCCACACTGGAGTATCGCACGAAGAAAGATTAGCATTAGTACAAAAACAATTCCTATTATACGCCTTTCGTAAATTAGGTTGGACATCATTTCCTCTTCCCCCATATGAAGCACGCTGCATGCTTCCCGAGCAGGAGAAAATAACGTATGAATACCTAATTCTGTTCTTGATACCAACATTTGGTGTTGGTCAACCTGACATAAGTAAATAATATAAAATTATACTTGGATACTAGAAGAATACCTGTGTGGTTTTGTTTTGGTCTTGCAGTTCCATAATTTGGTATTGGAATGTTATTGTGGGAACTTTTTTTTAAATTATTTTTTGGTATTTCACCATACCAGTTTAAGGTATCGCGATATTCGTTCATGCTCGGGTTATAAACATAAAAACAAATTAAAATAGCGTCGTGAAAATGCAATGATTTAATTAGTAAACGATATCATTTCGCAGCGCATTGACTCAATAGAACATTTACCAAAATTATTTTTCTGTGCACCTAGTCGGTAACTCCGAAATCGAAATTTATTTGCCATAAGCCATCATCGCACAAATTATGCAAAAATGTGTGCCATTAAATCGCATGATGGCCTCTTACAATCAATACTGCGAAACAATTGACTTTACAATGTCTTGGCATAAACTAAAACAATATTTAAATTCCATTCGAAATCATACCTCATTAAAACAAAAAAAAAGGAAACAGATACTGCCTAATTTCAGTTAAGACAAAATTGTGCTTTAACTTTTTCTTTCAATATTTTTTTTTTTTTATATTTAAGAAAAAACTCTACATGTTTTCGTACTAATCTACGTTGGTTGATGAAATAATTAAGTAAATAAATACATTGTGATTTTGTCTTCTCTTTCATTCTAAAACTGATCAAGAGCAAATGTGAGGTCAAATTGGTTATCCTACTTAAAATCGAGTGAATGTAAAAGAACTACTAGAAGAACTAGTTTCTCATTGCCAGACATTTTCTATTTGACATGCAGCCAATGAATATTTGATGACAATGACTTGCTTGTTATATAATTCTGTGTTGAGAAGAGAACCTTCACTAAATTCCAAATTGCCGTTCCTGCATGCCCACGCAATTTTTCGACAATGGAGGCCACTTATACCAGCCCGTTTTAAAACCAGAGGCTATCAAGCACCTTTCCGGCCAGCCTTCGCTAGCCAGTTCGTATCAACCGACCACTAGGGATGGTCTCCAAAGCAACCCCACCACTTCTTCCTAAGCCAATACCAACCCACTTACTCCGCCCGGTTGGTCAGTGTTACAATACTTCCCAACTAAGCCGATGATGGTGAAAAGCATTCAGCGTAATAAACAAGGTAAAAGTAAGGTTACTCTCTATTTATTTAGGATTCCCAACAACGAAAACTCCCCCTCGCTAAAACGCCTTGGGAATCGGAACCAAACAAAGTCATGTGTATCCACCTCGGGAGCTTAAGATCAGAAGCTTGGGAGCTTAGGCTGGTTCCCTTCTAGGACCAAGCGGTTCCGCGATCAAAATTTTCAGAATATATTTGATTTGAAAGCTATTTTCGATGTGTGGAAAACTGGACTTGGGCTCCATGGTATAGGAAGGGATGAACTACAGGCATGCTATCTACACCTGTTAGTGTTCATAATCACTTTGATTACTAATCATGGCTCGACTTACCCAAATATCAATCATCATAGATGCCTCGAATAAATGTCTTCAAGTTCATGCCGATCTCCGAAGTTGAAGTTGTTCTTCCAAAAGTCCTTTATACTACAACCGCGCACTCAGTTTCTATGAAAAATGGCTGCTCTTGTTGTGATCCTAAAAAAAAAAGACGAACGTCACTATAGATCTGACGACAGATTCAAATTCAGTAAATTACCCTAACACACTTCTTCCCCAGCTCTCCGGCAGCCACCTTCCGAGCTTTCTGTTTCTCAAACATACGAAGCTTCAACTCCAACTTCTTCAATCTTTCCTTTCATGTTCTTCCGGTATCTTCAACCCGCTATCTTCAACAAACGGTTTTTCACTAACTGCGATCGTTGTGTCACACGTCAATCAGTGCTAACTTGATCGGTTTTCAAAATTTTCCGCTCGCGCCCAGTTTGTAATCAGTTTGTGAAGTTTATCGATTTTTCAACAACATGTTTTAAACGGCAAGACTTGGATACACGTTTTTCTTAAGCTGATGGTGTTTCCTAGCCCTATATAAGTATTTTTTTTTACCATAGTTGATAAGGTTAACATCATTGGGGCTTCAATACAATACAATACAATACAATAAAACAATAAAACAATTTAATTATGAATAGCTTTCTTGAGGTGATCATGGATTTTGTAAAATTTACGTGCTGGAAGAAATATTCAACAGGTTGTTTCGAATCTTGTGAAGGGAAGCGTAAAATCTTCCATTCGCGACCGGTAATTTAAATGAATCTACAGCTGTTCTAACAAACGCTTTGAAAACGTGTAGGGTGGGTGAGTCAGTAGTGGAGGTACTAAGTCAATTTATCAATTAAAAAATAAATATACGATGTACACACAATTCTCGCGTCACTTTTCAAATAGACCAATGTAAAATATCCACCATTTTGAGAAAACCTAAGTTGAAGTTCGATAGATTATTATTTTAACTGTTTAAAAACAATACAATTTGCAATACTATTTTTAATGCAGTCAGCGTATAATAACGTTGAAAATTCAGAAGAAACGGTAAAATCACAATTTTACTTTAAATTTCATGCTACAACATAGAAAAAAAAAACCACATAGGACGTTTTGACAAGTCGAGTTGTACATCGGACATGTTACACTGGACGATTTTTCTCACTGTTATAATCAATGAGTGTTACATTGGACGTTTTGTCTACATGATACTAGATTCCCTTTCACAGATTTCAGAGTATAGTACCTAACTTTAGATTGGCCCCGCCTTTGGAAAATGAGCACCAATCATGTTAGGCAGTCCGAATGACCGAAGTAACAATCATGTACCCATCATTTCAAACTGTACATTGGGCAATTTTTGATCAATGATTATCTTAAATAAATGAAAGTAAATTTGGATGTATGTTTTTGTATCACATACAATGATAGAAGAGCAATAGTTTGTATCGCTTAACTCGATTTGTTTACATTTGTTACATTGGTCTATTTGAAAAGTGACGCGAGAATTGTTATACGTCAATCTATAGTTTTCAACCTGTATTTTGATAGTAAAAAGGAAAAAAGGCTTCACCGAAAAACAAAAAATCCAGTCTGGTATAACAGATACTTGAATAATCCAAAGCCAAAATCACATAAAATTTACATAAAAGACAATAGTAGTGATAAATTATCAAACTATTTGGAGATATGCGATCAACTGAATTTAGCCATCAGTAGTGCATTTGATCAATCCGCATCGTGCTCTCTTGCCGTGCGGATCTATTTGCTTTTTGCTGAAGGAAGTGTTACTACTACCTAAATCTACAACAAATTTAAACATCACTTTTCAATGCTCAACCTGTAAAATGTCTACCTTGTTCAACTCTTATTCCTCTTCACTGAAACAAATCGACATGTACCGTTTATTGGATCCATCTTATAACATAGCAATGTCAGCAGATTTATTCATTCTATGTGATGATTGATAGATTCCATTGGATTATCACTTAAAAACCATGACTGCGATATGGAATGATTTCTATCGTAATTTCGCATACTTAGTACTTGATAATACTTTGCTTCGAACGTGGTTAGCGAAGGTAAGAAGTATATGAATATTGTCTGATATATTTCATGGTGAAAAACTGTTGATATGTCATGGGTGGGAACAGACATCTAGAAACTAATGGAAAATCATATAAGTTTGCACTATGAGAAAATTCAGTAAAATATACCTGTTTTCATGATGAATATTGCTCACTAAAATATATATCTTATAAGATAATCATGTATATTTTATTGGAGTTGCTTTTACTGATTTTTGACGTTTGTTGATATGTCGCGTGTAAATAGACATGTAGAAACTATTGGACTGTCATTTAACTTTGCAGTATAGGAAAACATGTATATCTCATTGTAATAGCTTGCTTTGATTTTTGACGTTTAAAGATTGTAAACAGATCTATCCCAATCATTAAATAGTCATATAGAAATGCCTTTTAAGAAATCCAACAGCAAGCATTTGTTTTTGCATGTTTTTTCTGGGATGAATATCGCTCCCAATAAAATACATCTTACATGATTGTTCTTTATAAATTATTGAAACAATTTTCAACGATGTTAACGTGCACTCATTAAAATGATTAGTTGAACTAAATACTATTAACAACAATGATACTGTATTGAATAATCTTTGTTTGTTATTGTTTCATATGATAATTGGTTCCAGAAAAGAATGTAAATATTGACATTGAAAAAAAAAAATATTCTACTGTAATATTTACTTTGCTATGATTCTAATTGTAAGCCTTCTACACGGCTAATTCAGATTCCAGCCCTAAGTAGTATTCGAACTTCATGAGCCAGTTCTATCAAATCATATAATTTAGTCGTTGATTTATTGGACACAGGTGCATTAAGAAGATTTGAACAAACCACACCACCGAAACGGAACATAAATTTGTCAGTGCTATTTGTCTTCACTCTAGCAAAACGAGCATAAAGTTGCACTACATTCCATGTCGGGAGAGCTGTTCTTACTTCATGCTATTTGAACGAGCTCAATCTTGAAGTCAGCCGTGGCCCAGTGGAATCGAGCACAGACACCGAAAGCATCACACCTCAACAGACCTTGATCGAATCCCAAATCAGCTGCAATAAAAAAAAAGGCACAACTGTGAAAGCTCCCACTGCCTGATGTTTATTTTTCGAATTTATTTTTAGAAATCGATTAAATATATGTGTCAAAAGAAGAAGTAAATTTCATGTTATTTTCACATAAACTTTACTTCGATTGATTTATGACACATATATTATATTGTGGTGAAAAGTATAGCTTATGCTTATGGGTTTCAAATCCATTTCAGTTATTTATTATAATTTGATCGATTTTCATTTATCATATGACGATCATATAAAAGTTACCAAATTATCAGCATTGTAAATGTATCAGATATTCATATAGAATTTACCTGACACATTTTCAATCATATCATTTTCAATGGATTATCTTATAGCGCAAATTTATTAGACTTCCACATAACAGGAATATGTCAAATTCGTTCAGTGTTCGAACCTTGTTTGGACCCTACCCGAGGTAATTTTTCTTGGATATTGATTTGGAAAATTCCTCTTCGATCCTTCAGATTCTTATAGTAATCTGCTTGGAAGGCGATTTGGATAAAAATTTACTGCCGCCAAAGCGCCTAAACGCAAAAGAAAAGGACAAACTCTTGATCCCCCTGCTGATGAAATTAATTTGAGCAATCAATTTGATATGCTCACGGATGATGAGAATGATTCATCATCCAGGAAAAAATCTAGTAAACTTTCCCGGCTTAATGCCAAGAAGGAAAATATTCCCCCAATTGCGATAACCACTTCCGATTTCCATGCTCTTTACACGGAACTTTTGAACTTCGTGAAATTTAAATTTTCAATGCAAATTGGCCGTCGGGTTGAATGCCGTGTATCGGTTGAAACCTTGGACGCATTCAATTGTCTTTTCAAGTATTTTGCTGAGAAGCAGCATATTTTTTTTACTTACCAAAACTGAAAGTGTGTTCAAGGTTATCATGAAAGGACTGCCCAGTCACCGTGCACAGCAAAAAAAAAATGTAATATCGATCAACGTAATTCAAGCTGATGTATGAAATAATGATGTAATAGCAAAAAGCAGATACAATATTACATCAATGGATGTAATTTTGTTCGCAAAATCGATGTACATCGTACAATGTGATATTACACAACCGATGGATTGACCTGGTTGCAGCAGTTTTGATGTAATATTCAACAACTTTTTTTTTGCTGTGTGGATCAGATCAAAGTTGTGCCAGTCCAAGTAATCAAATTAAAAATGAAACCCCGTCCCGGCGATTCCCGCAATGGGATTTCTAATTATTTTTATTTAGTTCACTTCAAGTCTAGTGAACTAAACAACCTTAAGACCTTGGAAAAAGCTAGCCTTATGCTCCATGTCCGAGTGAAGTGGGAACAGCTGGCGCCGGTGGTGTAGTGGTAAGCGTGACTGCTTTCTAACACCCCAATGGGTCTGGGTTCAACCCCAGCCGAGGTCGGTGGGATTTTTCTGAGGCATAAAAATCTCTGGTAACGTCTTCCTTCGGAAGGGAAGTAAAGCCGTTGGTCCCGGCCCATGTGTGTTGAATGGGTACGATATCCTACGCAGGTGTGGAAGCTGCCTTCCTGCACATTCACTTGCCGTCAATGGATGGCAATCGATGTCCGTCGGTGATTGGCACTATAGATTGCGGAGCAGAGACCGACGTTAAAGGAGGAAATTTCCACCTCATCCTCACCCAGTGCCGTAAGTGCTAGGGATGAGGTCACGGAACTTAAAATTGCTACATGCCAGCTAAATGCATGAATTATGTGAAGGAAGATCCTAAGAAATTTAAATGTTCAAATTGTGGTGAAAACCAAAAATCCAATTTTCGGGAATGTAAGACTCGCAAAGCGATCCTACAATCTCGTTCTAAGCGACAGGTAGGAAACGCTCCACATTTCCGAACAGGTACAAATTCCTCTGCTGGTAACAACGCTCAGCGTGGAACAAATTCTACATTCGTACCCATAGGTACAAATATCACCCCTGCTTCAAATTTTTCATCTATGCCTGCTGCCCTCGCTGCAAACAATGTTCAGCGAGTTAATGGAGCTACCTAAGCTGCTACCACCGACAAACCGACATGAATGACCATAGCAAAAGCAATAAAATTTCTGACCAAAGCCCACTACTGACATCTGACTCCGTGTTCGCGAAAAAATATTTAGCTAAGCCTTGAACTTGCATGCAAAAGTTGTGAATTGGTTCATGTCTGAACTATTATGGACAAAGTATTTTTATCTAGATCAAAAAATCCTATGGTTTTGACAGTTCGGATCACTGAACATTTAAATCGACCGTTTACGATTTTCGGGCATAAGTCAGAATTAAGTGTCATGTCGGTTTGTCGGTGCTGCTACTGCAACGGGTAGAAATCAAAATACTAACCAACGTAATTCTAATGGAAATTTTGACTTAGGAAGCATTACTGCTCCTAAAATGGATTTTTTTACAGAAATCATTAATCGACATGATTTCTGATATGCTTAAATCTAACTCCATGTTTGATGCTATTCATGACTTTGAAATTCAGTAATGGATTTTAAATCATTAAATATTTTAAATTGGAATGCTCGATCTCTTAGAGATAATGAAGACGAGATATTTAACTTTTCGAAAGTTCATAACGTGCATATTGCCATTATAACTGAAACGTTTCTTAAACCAGACCATAAGGTTAAAAGGGACGCAAATTATTTCATTTATAGAAATGATCGTCTTGATGGAGCCTGTGGTGGCGTTGCCATCATTGTTCATAGACGAATCAAACATAAAATTCTTTCTTCATTTGAAACCAAAGTTTTTGAAACTTTGGGAGTTTCTGTTGAAACAAAATTTGGACAACTTACGTTTATAGCTGCCTATTTGCCATTCCAATGCGTAGGCCGCAAAAGAATCTTCTCAAGGGTGACCTTCAGAAACTTACCCGTCATAGGTCTAAATTCTTCATTATTGGTGACTTTAATGCAAAACACCGCTTATGGAATAATGCTCAAAGCAATTCCAATGTTAATATTCTGTTTGATGATTGTTCTGCGGGTTATTATTCTATTCAATATCCAAACAGCCCAACATGCTTTTCTTCAGCAAGAAATCCCCAACTATTGATTTGGTCTTAACTGATTCTTGTCAACTTTGTAGCCAATTGGTTACCCATGCCGAGACCCATGCTTACTTCGGTTCTGACCTTCTAGTTCTGGTTACCGTGCTTAGCGTTTGCACGGTAACCAGCGTAAGCACATAAATGAGTAAAAAAAATACACATTTTTTTATATTTATATGCAGCTGTCAAATAACGTGTAAATATGGAGATCTTAAAATGTGTAAAAAAATACACATTTTAAGAATGTAGTACCAGTCAAAAAATGTGTATTTTTATACTCATTAATGAGTAAAAAAAACTTCCACTTCGTTGATGGACACCATTTGCCTAAGCGAAAAACTTTCAGCAATTTTAGCAGAAAAATGTAGAAACTACGGTCCAAACTGTAACAGATCAACGGTGGAGCACATAAGCTATTGCGAACAAAACGTCGGAAACCATTTTCTCGTGACTCAAGGCTCGCCTACGCAAACTAATACCATCTTTGGTTTGTGGAAAGTTTCCCCTATCCGATGATGCCGGTAATTTGCGTTCGATTGCCGTGGAAAGAATAATCAACGTTTGTTTATAAATGTTGATAGTACCTTTTCAATTTTTGTTCTAAAATATATTGAATTGGTTCTATCCGCCAGATTATGAATATAGCGACTATTGAGCTTTTTGACGTTTAATCGGCGTACACTAATGCATCATTTAAATGAAAAGAGTGCGAGCAAGAGGGAAACAGTTTAGTGGGAAAACAAACCATTCATTCATCCCTGTGTACTAAATAGAGAAAGACTATTAAATATCAAAAAGGTCTATAGGTAAATCTGGAAAACACAGTACCTCTAAATTGAGTGTTTCACTTTTAGAGTATTCTGATGATTACATCGATTACATCAGAACGCAGCCGTTCCACTTCCACCGGTCGACGAGTTAACACCCTGTCAAATATATATGCATCGAGGTAACCAAAACAACACGATTATTTGCGTACACAAGTGGTCAACGATTTCCTACAAATCAACATCAATTTCAGTGTACTGAAGCCTTTTAGGAACGCAAAATGGTTTGCGAAAAATGTGAAAAGAAACTAGGAAAGGTTATCACTCCGGACCCATGGAAAGCGGGCGCGAGAAACACCACCGAAGGCGGCGGTCGCAAGATCAACGAGAACAAAGCACTGACCGGAGCAAAAATGCGCTTCAATCCTATGGCCGGAAACTTTGCTCCTTGCCGGTAGGTTTGCATGAAAATCATAATATAGAAGAATAAAGTTTCGATTTTATTGCAGAATTTGCAAACAGAAAATTCACCAAGCTGGTTCACACTACTGCCAACAGTGTTCCTACAAGAAAGGAATCTGCGCCATGTGTGGTAAGAAACTTCTTGACGTTAAAAACTATCGTCAGTCATCCGCTTGATTGAGGAAGGATTTCAGGATAGTTTTTGGATGTAAATATACATTAAGATTTTAATTTAAGTAATTCTATATATCCGTCTATGATAAGTAACTAGCAAAACTTTTGATCCAATGGCATACTTTTTGAATGTAAGTAAATAAATGTCTATAAATACCTCTAGGAATCACTGATTGTTGTTTCAGCTGGGTCTGCTGCGAGGGTGTCTACCGATTCAGTCTTTTTTCGCTTCTGAGCATAACTCAGACTGAGCTTATCGAAGTCGAGAGGCATAATACCCAGATCTCCACTGAATCGATTTTTCGCCACTTGCAGATATTTCTTTCCCCGAACCGACGTTAGACGTTTGTCCTGAATTATCAATACATTGTCCGCCTCTTGGGAAGCTTTCGCTCCCCCGAAAATCGAACTGGTCGTCAGATCATCTGTATCACGTTCCTTCCTGGGGTGGATCACTAGCGTCACATGGCAGTTCTTCCGGGTGGCAAACGTTCGAAATGATGCGATGATCGCATCCTGTTTCCAGTAGCGATCCAAATGCTTAGACTCCTCCGATACACCCATCATAAATTGGAGATTGTCGATGATCACATGCTGGATGTCATTCACGTACTGCGCATGCTCGATGGCCTCCATAACGACTTTGATTGGCTGCTGACCGTGGAAGGTCATGAAGTAGACTGGCAGTCGCTCAAACTCATCCGCCCAATAGTCAAATTCGGACAAATTCACGTCCAGCGGTCGTCCGGCCATTTGTCGCAACAATGTAGAAGCTAATCGAGTGTTTCGAATTTCGAAAGATCCCCAGAGCGTTGATACACCCTGTAAGGCAAGATCTAGGGAGTAATCTGACATAAACGTGGTTTTTCCACAACCAGTAGGCCCAGTTAAAACGGTCAATTCGCCTTTCCGATGCCCTTTCAGTAGTTTGTTTAACGTTGGATATCTCTTCCATTTGACTCCTTGAACCTTATCGATATTCTGCAGATCACTCAGCACGTCCTGCCGTAGCGAGTGAAAGGTTGTGATGGACTGATGTAATATTGGTTGAGCTTTCGAAAAGATCCCCTTCAGGTCAAGCCCCAACGAAAGTGCCTTAGCTGGAGTTGGATGTGCATCGGTGGGTCGTACAAACATGCATCTTCGCTCGTCCAATTTTTTGGCATAGTTACGAGCTGTGTCCCAGCCGGCGGTGTCGTAGTTGAACCATAGTGTTAATTTTTGAAATCGTTCCAATCCGGGAAGGCACTGCTGAGGTAGACTTTTGAGGTCATGTGGAAGACAAATTGCTGTTACTGAAGGGAATATGATAGAAAGAGTTATTAAGATCCTCAATTTTAACAGAAAACGAATTACCATTAATTTTAGCAGTACTCAACGCTAACAGATCCATTACGTTAAGTACCAGAATGGCGTTGGAGTGGTCTTTGGTAGTAGGTTTCGATGTCGTTCCAAAAGCAGCTGAGCACTTAAAATACACTAAACCCGAACAGTTCGCTTCGGGAACGGTTCTTTCGATTAGCACATCCTCGCCGGTCTGATTTGAAAGGCTAATTACTTTGTAACCAACTATCCTAGATTCTACGTCAACAAGAGGAACATATAAATGGCCTTCATCCGCATTCCACCTAGATCCGATAGCAACTAAACTTGACCCTGGAATTTCCTGCGAGGTATACCCAACATTAATATTAAGATTTGTGATACATTTTTAATCATTGCACTTACATTCAAACCTAACTTACTGCACACTTCCGCGGCAAGGTTCTCATCAACCTTAACCGAACCATTTGGAAGCTCAATGGATGTTTTGAAATCTCCCTTTTTGCTCTCCAGAAATGCATCCCTCAGCGTTCGCATTTCCTGAACCGTCCGGGCACTTTTGTTGAACGGCAGGAAAAACTTCTCGATGTGGTCCCACCGTCCCAAATGCTGACAAGTCGAACAGGTAAAGTTACCCGTGGTCTTGTTGACGTATATCGGTTTGTTCTTTGCCTTGGTACTCTCAGTCTGGCCCGGTATGACGTTACAAACGGGACACACCGTCCGTATGCATGTGAATCCTTCCGTGCATTCATATGGAGAGGCTTTGACTGTTTTCTTGATGTTGAACAGAGACGTACCCGGTAGGGATGGGTCATCCTTGCCATCGAAGATGGAAACGTAGCGGACATTTAACACGCTAAATGCTGCTGGCGTAGGTACAGATTTGTTGGGAGGTGTCGTGACGCCGTTGTTTGCTGATCGTGCTTTCACCTGCAGCAGTTGGTTCTTTGTTTTTGAGCAAGACGATAACAGATGCTTGAATATCATTATAACCTAACACACATTTTCCGTTTGTACTGTAGAGAATTATTTGGTAGAAAAGTTTTGTACAACAACACCGAAATGCGTTTTAAATCAGACCGAAAATAAATATTGCGCGCAGCAGGAAAGGATCTATCTGCCAGCTGCCTGCGAGATTAGGTTATGTACAATGTTATGTACTGCTTTGTTTACATCGAGGCAAGTGTTGGCAGAATATTCAAATCGCCGAACGGCGGGGAAACATCCTGGATGGCTGCGTGCTTTACGATTTATTCTAAGAGGAAGAGGAGACAACTGGCTTCTTACTCTTTTATCGCTTTTATCTCTATCTCTATAGACGAGTGCAAGGATGGATCTGAGTTCACTCACTCGACAAAAAGTGACACAACAGCGGGGCCCTGTTTACTAAAATTGAACACATGAATAATACTCAACTTATGTACACAAAAATTAACCACTTCATTCGAGCAGATAAAAATGACGTTTACTACCACTCGAACTTTGAAATGAAACATTATTTTGAGATTTTTTCTTCTAGAACCTCTAGAAAAGTAGCCAACATTTGTCCGTTTCATTAAAAAATAGAAATTAGTTGGTCCAGTTTTGTGAAATCGCTGGTAGAAAGTCACGCCAAAACTGCTTGACAAAGTGGTCAATTGTTAAGCCTTTTTCGCGCGAACCGAATACGCTCACGCAAACTAACAACACCATCGAGCAGAGAAATTCTCCCCTTCCCGATAGTGCTCTTGGTTTGCGTGGGCGTACTTCGGTTCTCGTGAAAAGACCTAGCAAATTATTTACAAAAGTTGATAGGCCCTTTTCAAATGTTACGCGAGCATTATTCAAGTGTTCATTTTTAGTAAACAGGGCCCCGCTGTTGTGTCATTTGTTTTTTTTTTCAGTAGATGAACTAAAGTTCACCCGTGCACAGGTCTATCCTAGGGGCATCCCACTCTGAACTTTAGTTCCAATATTTATTAAATATTTTCAAATATCTCGTAAGTATCGCTAAGTATTTTTAAGTATTTTAATTCTAGGTTTTATTTTCATCGTAGCTACTTTGTTTCATGGCCGGTTGCTAATACTATGTTTGTTGTTTTTTGCTCCATCAGTTCGATAATTTTAGTCGCGTGATCTGATCATTTTTTTAGAGTATAAAATGAGTTTATTTCAAATGAAGTCTGCATTCATTCCAAGGGGTACGTATTTCAAATCCGTCCACGAAAGGATATAACAAAATGTATGTTTTTCAGTGATCTAAAATGTGAAATTGAAGTACACCAAGCCTTGTTGATCCGTTTTCTCCAACATCAGGATCCTAGAAGACGGTTGTGGAACCAAAGAGCTCGAAATGTGTACAGTCCCCTACAATTAAAGAAAATTTAATTACTTACAGTCAGTCTAGTGTGTTCATCATATGGATGTGTTCCATATTTGTGGAAAAATGTATGTTGTTGACTGTATGTATTATGAAATAAAATGAAACTGTTTATTCTCAACACTACTAAAAATTTAACAGACTAATCATACTTTACCGAACCACCGAAAATATAAATAACAATAATTTTAAAATTACAATATGGTTTTTTGAACGATAATGGAGCATTTTTTAAGGTTATCCTTCAGGTCATTAACCCATTTAATGAGCATACCCCGAATATCGCCACATTTTTTTTATAATCTGTGTTGTAAAATAATTATAACTATCCACTAGAAGCTAGTTCAAGCCTCTAATGAAGCATCCATTAAATACGTCATGATCTTAGGGGGGAGGGGGATTTACAAATATGTGACAAGCAATGCATTAGTTATTGGAACAACGTGACAAATGGGGGGGGGGGGAGTTTACATTTTCTCTAATTTTTGCGAGGGAATATTCAAAGTAAGCGTCTGTAAGAAAAATAACAGGTGAATTGAATGTTATGATAGTCAATTTTAATAACCGTTCTAAATTTTATTCTGAACCGATTTTTCGATTTGAACTTGTCCAACTTGGCGACCTTTATGAGCTTCAAGTAGAAGGGTATCGTATGCTACGGAATCCATAACGCTACGGAAGCTATGAGAATTGGCTCTTCGGATGCTACAAGTTCCGATTCAGCTCCCATCAGCTTAAATTTCCGTAGTCATTTTCACAGGATCAATATCCTAGTGGATTAAAACCTCGGTAAAAACCTCCGGGAAAACTATACTTATAACATGATAGTCATTTCAAGATGTGTATTTTGAACGATACATTTAAAGGAGCAATAGTCGAAATGTTCCAATGGCCATCAATTTAGGTTCCTCTTGAGACTGGATCAACGAGTCACCTACGATACGGTCAGTGGCGTGTAGTTAATTCTATTAATATTGAAACTCACAACTGTTTGACACCGGGAGCTTCTGCGCCGTTCCTGAAGGGGACGTGTCTACATCGCTGACTGCTGGTCTAAGCCAGTCGGCAGTTGTTGGGGTGGGCACCAAAGGCCTCTTTCGCTCCCGGGTCTCCGGGCATTGGCAAGGTAGGGAGAGTTTTCGGAATTATGAGAATGTCAAGCTTCAAGGGCTAATTTAGGCTTTAATTTAATGGTTTTATTGATCCAATGGCGGACGGGAGGTGAAACACTTACGCTGCTGCAATAGAAAAACCGGCCTCGTGGCTATCGGCGGCTGTAGCATAGAGGTAACTCTAAGACCACTGGGTCCCGAAGAAAATCATTATTATTTTTGGCTCACTCAGTACCAGAACAACGGTCCCAAGCAGTCCCAAGCTATTTCACTCACCCCTGCATGTTCTGCATGAATCCACACACCCCTGATGTTATCTGTCAAACTTTCATAGCGAATCAAAACAAACATAGTATAGTAATAGAATTTCAACTAGAATAGGGTACGTTAATCGTTTGCTTGGGACCAATAGGCTACTAAAGTGGTGAGCCAATTTAAAATCGTTAGTTTCGTATTGATTGTTGGCTGTAGTGTGGACTGATCCCAAATCCTGGGAGACCACGGACGTTAGCTGTCACAGAAGTTGAAATCTCGGTCTCCGATAGGCACAGTGTCACCGCTCTTCACACACTACCTTCCAAAAGTGCTCTCTAACAACGTGCCTCACGTCCCTGAATCCTATCCAAATTTCACCAGATTCACTCTGTTCCAAAGCTCCCTGACTCACTGACCTTCTCGCCACCGACAAACCGACATCAATGACCATAGCAAAAACAATAAAATTTTCAACCAAAGCACCCTACTGACATCTGGCTCCGTGTTTGTGGGAAATATTTAGCTATGCCATGAACCCGCATGCAAAAGTTATGAATTGGTTCGTGTCTGATCTATTCTGGACAAATTATTGTTATCTAGATCAAAAAATCCTATGGTTTTGACAGTTCGAATTACTGCACATTTAAATCAGCCGTTTCCGATTTTCGGGCATAAGTCAGAATTAAGCAAGGGGTAAGTCACTCAGCACATTGTGCCGGAATTATATTCTACACAGCTTGGGCACATCCATCGGCACATTTTCGGCTTTCCTTCGGCACAATCCCGTAGGCATAAGATTGTTGTAAAATAAAACAGGGGGCACTGCTGGAAAACTGTCATTGAAGTTGTTCCGAACATTACGTGCTGTTAATCAAACCTCATTAGTGCCCTTAATTCAAATAATGCTGCAACTCACACAGAACAAACTAAAGAAGTCTATTCATTACCCTCCAAAGTCGGTCTCCAACAATGCTCCCCACCAGTTCCAACTCTTTCCGGCCGAAAGGCTAGGTTTCTGGTCTGCCTTTGCGGGCATTATAAAACACTAAAACACAGGACTTTTATTACCCTATGGATCTCAAAACACCAAAATTTCACACACCCACCACTTCCCGCGTCATCCTCAATCCAATTTATCTTTGCTATTTCAAACCAAAACATTCAAGGTGTCAGAAATACCGGGTTGCCGGGATGGGTATTTTACAAACAATCGCAGCTTGCTCTATGACCGGCACAATCGGCATACTTGCGGCACACTGACAAAAAAGATAACCCAAAATTGGTGTGCGGAGTGACCTACCCCTTGGAATTAAGTGTCATGTCGGTTTGTCGGTGTTCTCGCTTCTTCATCGTAGCTCGTCCACCACCCGTTATGCGTTTAGCTGTATCCGCTGTTCCATCGTGGCCCTCTTCATTATGGGAGTCCAATCGCCACCCGTCACGAAACGTGTAGATGACTGCACACTTAGAAATACCTAATCTTACACGCGAGGGAATCCATCTTTGACATAAAGGATGCCACGTAAACAAACATGTAATGCAAAATTAAGTGTCCCGAGACTGAAAAGCTTAAAAGTACGTTTGATTGAGTCAAAACCGACACTCGTATATGTCAGTCTCAGAGCACTTAATTTTACTTCAATTTTTCTAACTGTGTGGCTATCGACTACAAATTGACCATTAACTTTCTGAGCAAACTGAACACTGTTTCTTTTCCTATCGTCTTTAAATTATACGCAACAAAAAACTTTTACCTTTCGGTTAAGATTTGAATCCAAATAAACCATCGCTAGATATTTCTTAAGTATTTATAAATATTCCCAGGTATCTATAGGTATATCGATAGAAATACAAAGTTTAGAGTGGGATGCCCCTAGGGTCTATCTATATCTATCTCTATCTCTATCTAACGCACCAATCACGAGCTGGTTCGCGTTTGACAGAAAACTGGTTCGTTTTCGTATTGTCTCCTCTTCCTCTTGGGTTTAATTTTTTGTTTTGAATAATTCAAGTTGAACCACAAACGAAGTTACAGACGACTAACTGGCGAAGAAATCCATTAAAATAATGTGGTTCACTGTAATAGAATTTTCTTGGAAGCTTGTGCCATCATCCACCAGATGGGTTAGTTTTTTTGTTTTGATTTGAACAAAGTTGATTTTGTGTACAATGATTCTTTGACAGTGTGCAAAGAGTGCGTATCATTTTGTAATTTTTTTATGCATTGCAGTTTTGAGTAGAGTGAATGAGATAGAACCAAAACATTCTAGTACATTTGGTGAAAATGCTAGTTCAATCTAATAGTAGTGTTGCCATGTGGTACAATCCAGTAGTAGTGGTGTTGCCATGTGGTACACTGAAAAATTGCAATAGCAGGTTAGTCACCAAAGTTTTCGAGCCGCTCCGTCTGTCACTTCGTTTGTGGTTGAACATTGCATTATGTCCTAAGTAACATTGACAGATTCTCTTCGTCGACTTTCTCTTGGTATCCCCGCGGCCATGTAAAGACATTTCCCGGTAATTTTAGCTCACAGATCGATAAAAGAAGCTTTTATCTAGCATCTAATATGACAAACACGCCAAGAAACGGTTCTGTGCTCAAGTTATTAACAAAAGAGAAAGTCGACAAAGAGATTCGATCAATAGTACATAGCACCTAATGCAATGTTCAGCTTGAATTGACCTTTCGGCAACGTGCACGGAGATGAAAAACTCAAAAATTAAGTAATTTTACTTACTCTTAAGAATATTCTACCCAAAATTAAGTTTAATTCACGTAAATTTGAGAATATGCAATTAACTCAAAAGTAACTTATTTGGCTGAACTATTGGCAAATCAAAGTTGGCACTCGTGGAGAATAGAAGAGCCTGGGGGCAAGACAGCTGTACTCAGAGTAAATATATTTGCAGCGAGTAAATTTGAGTTACTCACATTTACTCAAAAATTAACAAAGTAGTCTCGATTTTCTAATCAAAGAAAATATCGTCTGACAGCATATTTGGTTTTCAACACAAGTTTAAAATGATAAACAGGAATGATATAATCGTTAGGTTTTGTTGTAATGATCCACAAGATTCCACATTTCACACAAATTAGATGCTGTTGATTGTGGTACACAGCAACAAAAAAAATGTAATATCGATCAATGTAATTCAAGCTGATGTATGAAATAATGATGTAATAGCAAAAAGCAGATACAATATTACATCAATGGATGTAATTTTGTTCGCAAAATCGATGTATTATACAACCGATGGATTGAACCTGGTTGCAGTAGTTTGGATGTAATATTCAACAACTTTTTTCTGTGTATATTAGGTAGCTGCTCATTTCAGGCCAGATTAGGCTCTGGTCAGTTTCGTGGAGTTTGTTAACATTAAAAATCATGCCATGGCCAACAACTAAATACCGTCACCATCTGTTTATTGCCTAAATTTTCACCCATGTTTTCTGTATAATAGTGGAATTTACGTATTCTCGTCAATCTAAGCAGTGTCTGCACTTCTACTAGCATTTTCTCAGCGTCACGCACATATATGATGTGTCTGTTTGTTTACATTCATCTGCTGCTTGCTTCTCTATCCATTCCAATCGACAGAATTTTTCAAAACGTTTTGAAAGCGTTTTTACAACGCTCCAAACTTCTCAGGTGAGTGTGACTATTGTCGGCAGCCTCTTTTTTTCGGCAACCTTCCCATTAGAACTGCGTGTTAACCAGCTGTTCTATTATCGGCAACTCGAAATGAAACCCATTTTGTAGTGCGTATGCTTTATTTGAAGAAAAATGTAGCATTACTGGATTGCTCGATCGTTCAAATATAATCAGATTGAAGCTGAAAGGCTAAACAATCGTTTGGACACAATCAGGGAAGTGCGTTGATGGGAAAACATAGTGAAATTAACGTTTAAATTTTGGTTGCCGAAAACAGTCAATGGGTACCGAAGCCAACATTTACCCTATTTCATGAAATATCCAGCGTCTAATTCCTAAAGAATGGTCGAGTAACATCATAAATCGAATAGAGCATTCTATGAATTTATAGATTGCATAATAGACAAAAATCATATGTTGTCAAAAATTTGAAGGCAGTGTATTCTGATGTTGTTGAAAAACATACAGGAATGTATTTTATTATATTTATATATTTGAATAAATTAAGTTTTCGCCGAGTTTCTGGATGTATAAAAAATATAAATGCGAATTACACTGCTCTAACGTTGCACACAGAATGAATTTATTGAAATATTTTAGCTTAATTCGAACCTATCGAACAGCACTATACACGGAAAGGAATGGTGCAGTAGAATCTACCATATTGGTGGTTTAAATTAAACGTAACGCACCTACGTTTTTTTGCAGACTACATCATGTGTTCACAACCGTACCAGTCGTTACCATTTGCGGCACTATTTTACTTACGCACAGCGTTTCCATTTTGGCTTAATCACTCCTCTCCACACCGGTCGTTGATACACTCAAAAAATTCCACATGTTTGATCGAAGTGTTTAAACAATTGATTTTTTAAATGCGCAATCACATTTACTTTAAGCACAGACAAACAGACGTAACTCTTTGAAAAAGTTTTTCTTGAAAACATAGTATCTCAAAACATTGGACTTCAGTAACGACATCTCTCGGGCTTCTCGCGGAAAACAAGCTTGCTCGCCAACTCGCAAACAATATTGCTTTAGAGTTTTAAAGAATGTATAGAAACATCAAAGTTATCCGATGCCAGCGCTGCGACGAGTAGTTCGCGGAACTGATAATATTCAAATCAACCGTTAAATGCGTGAACGAAGATAAACAATGAAGAGTTACGTCTGTTTGTCTGTGCTTTAAGTGTATTTCACCTTGATTCAATGTGTTATACACGTTAATTTATAGTGTTTCAAACTTTGAAATGTTGAAAATCCTTCACTATCTATTCAAGTGTATTGCACATTGAATCACACTACTGTTAAAAACAGATGGATTTAAAATGTATTGCATTTCAATACGATGTGAATTGCTTGCTCAGAAAGGTAAGAATCAGTTCAATTCAATATTCGCCAAAACGAAGTTATTGATGGCAATTGGTTCTTAGGCATTACAGTTGAACGTGGCATGAAGATGGGTAATTATGGTGTTTTGTATCATTCTCCCAGTTCAAGTAATCAGCGTTTTATTGAAATTTTAGAGAACTGGTTCGAGACATTTTTAGATTCTAGTAAATTAAATATACTTGCGGGTGATTTTAACATTAATTGGCATGATACTAGCAATTCGAACCATCTGAAGCAATTAGCTGATTTCTTTAATTTAAAACAATTAGTAAGTGAATGTACGCGTATTTCCCGGCACAGTAGAACTTTGATTGACCATGTTTATTCTAATTTTGATTCTGTCAGTTCAGTTACTCAAGCTGATTTGAAAATAACCGATCATGAAACTTTAGTAATTAATTTCTTAGACAGTGTTAACGATAACGATAATTTTGTAAAATTGAAGTGCTGGAGGAAATATTCGAAGCAAGCTGTTTCGAATCTTGTTGAGAGAAGCGTGGATTTTCCATTAGTTACCGGAACTTTAGATGAAGATGCAGCTGTTCTTACTAACGTTTTGAAAACTTGTACCAATAAATTAGTTGAACAAAAGTTTGTTTCTTTGAAAAACTCGAACAGCTGGTACAATTTGGATCTTTTGCGTCTTAAACGTAAGAGGGACAAATGGTACAAAAAGTTTTGTAGATCTAATAGTGATAATCATTGGAATAGGTACACGGTCGCGCGTAATAAATATTCACAATCGATTAAGAAAACTCGATGTGAATATATTCAGAGGAAAATTGATCAGCATCAAAACAACAGCAAAGAGTTATGGAAAATTTTGAAATCTTTGATGAAGCCTAGTAATTGTAAATCGCGGACCATAACTTTTGATGGCATATTAGAACAGTCAGAACAAGTAATTGCTTCTAAGTTTAATGACTATTTCGTCGAGAGCGTTTCACTGATCAATCAATCTATTGAACTGATCAATGAACCGGACGAAATAAAACAGCCGATTAATAGTAATTGTAGATTTGATGGTTTTCACCCAATTACATTAGATGAACTTAAAAATATTTGCTTTTCATTAGGAAAAACGGCTGGAGTAGATAATGTTAATGCTAGAGTTATTCAAGATTGCTTTCATGTCATTCGACACACTCTGCGGGACCTTATTAATCAATCATTGCAATCTGGGCACGTGCCGCATATTTGGAAAGAATCTTTAGTTGTTCCTATACAAAAAGTTGCTGGGACGATTAAAGCCGAAGAGTTTCGTCCCATCAACATGTTGCACACATTAGAGAAAATTTTGGAACTTGTTGTAAAAGGCCAGCTGTTAGAATATTTAAATAGTAACTGTTTGTTGATACCGGAACAATCGGGATACCGGGAAGGCCATTCTTGTGAAACCGCGTTAAACTTAGTGTTAGCTAAATGGAAAGAAAATTTGGAGCATAAAGATACGATTGTTGCTGTGTTTTTGGATCTAAAACGCGCTTTTGAGACAATTTCTAGGCCCTTATTGTTAAGAACAATCAAGCGCTTTGGAATTTCGGGTTCTGCATACAAATGGTTTGAAAGCTATTTATCTGACAGAACACAAAGGACTGTTTTTAATGATTTTGTATCTTGTCCCGTTAACAATGACCTTGGAGTGCCTCAGGGAAGTGTATTAGGGCCCCTTTTATTTATTATGTATATTAATGACATGCGACGAGTTTTACGGTTTTGTGATATTAATCTTTTTGCTGACGATACTGTGTTATTCATTGCAGCTAAAGAGTTAGAAGAAGCCGTTTCACGCTTGAATGAAGATTTGCGTTCTCTAAGTAGATGGTTGAAGTATAAACAATTGAAATTGAATATAAGTAAAACTAAATTCATGGTAATTTCGCGGAATCGTGTAGATGATGATGTCTGTGTTGTTATTGATGATGAGACACTTGATCGCGTTCAGGAAATTAAATATCTTGGCGTGATTATTGATGACAAACTCAAGTTCAATTCTCATATTGACAATGTCATCAAGAAAATTGCCAAGAAGTATGGAATCCTATGTCGCTTGAAAAACGATTTAACTATTGGTAGTAAAATACAGTTATACAAATCAATCATCTCCCCTCATCTAGACTTTTGCCCTTCCATTTTATTTTTGGCAAATGAAACACAAATATCGAGATTACAGCGTTTGCAGAATAAAGTAATGCGTTTGATTTTAAGATGTAATAGATTCACTTCCTCAACTTTTATGCTGGACGCTTTGCAATGGCTGTCAGTGAAGCAAAGAATTGTGTTTTTGACTATGGTGTTCATTTTTAAAGTAGTTAACGGTTTGCTGCCTCGATATTTGTGTGATCGGATTGAAAGAGGAAGTGATTTTCATAGATATAACACTAGAAACGCGGATGAAGTAAGAACACCACATCTTTTGAATAATGCTTCACAAAATTCATTATTTTTCAAAGGTATAAATGTTTTCAATTCGATGCCTAGACACATCAAGCGTGCAACTACACTTACAGAATTCAAGAGACGCTGCATTTCACATGTAAAAGCTGTTTATTGAGCAGTTAAATTTTTATGAATGGATAAATCATGTATCTTGACAAAGTTATCTCTAACGGATTATTTTGTATGGAGACTGTCATATAGACATTTTAGTAATTGGTGTAGCATATACAAAAAACTACATTGTTTGCCTCGATGGTGATGATGGATTTTTAGTTTTTTGATTTTGTAGTAGTAATAGTAAAAATAGCTTTGAGTAGTCTACGATGGTTTGAGCCTCGCGCGCGGAATACAGGTATAACTGACTAATACGTGGAAATTGTGGCAAAAGCCTTGAATTAGTAAAGGGTTGGCTGGAAGTCGTTTCCTTGGATATAGTCCTGGCACTGCGGAAGCTTAAACGTGTAAATCCCAGGTCACGTGTAAATGGAAGTATTGTCGAGGACTATACTTGGACTTTTGATAACTAGTTACACCTTTGAATGTTTTTGGTTGATGCCTATAGCATATTTAACAGGACATTTATATCTGTAATTGTAACCAGCTCGATTTTGTTTGCAAACCTGGTTAAAATGTTTATATTTAATTATCTTAAAGATAACTCGTCCAGCTCAAACCTTTGTAGGGGTAAGAGGTGGGACCATCATCATCATCATCATCATCTTATTGTATTATCCTCTTGAATATAACCAGCCTTGGGATACATAGCGGTATGATTAAAAAGAGTTTACTCTCCTGTGTTTCTTTTACGGGGTAAGTAAACTGCCTCTTGTTTTTCAGTGCAGTTGTTTTTTTTTCTCTGCAGTGTGAGCAGTGTTTGCATGAACTAATAGGAAACTCGGAAATTGAAGTAAACAAAGATGTTCTTCTGATATGCAAGATTTCTGAAACTGAACTAAAACTACTCATTGATCACCACAAAAATTTCAACGTGCGGAAATATTACGAACGGCTTGAAAACAGAATCCTAATGAGCATCTGTAATGCTGGGTTTAGACTAGGCAAGTCAAATGATCAACTCAATTGAATTCAATTGGCTTGAAAAGTTGAGCCTAGTTCAACTTTTTTCAATTCAAGTGAGTTGATCAAGTCAGTTGAATGGCATGGTTTACACGTTCAATTCGCGTTCAAGTCAGTTGAATTCAACTGGTTTGATCAATTGACTTGCCCTGTCTAAACCCAGCTTAACATTCATCAACATGTTTTTTTGCAACTATCAAGACATATTTTGGAGCAGATCCAGTAAACAATCATCGCAATATCTTGATAAAATTGTGCATTGATTTTTATTTAAAACTACGGCTAGAGGAATATGCCAAAAACATGGGAGGCACTAAGAATTCTATCCGTAAAAAAACTTACAAAATTGATTCTGTTTCGCGGTGAGTAGCAGATTTGCTGGATGAAGACGAGCAATTTGTACATCCATTTAAAATTGAAGAAATAAATAAAATGATATAAACTAAATCAAATAAGGGTCTCACAAAAAATTATTTACGATGAGCTTCTAAAACGAATAAATTTAAATCATTGCCTTTTGTTCCAACCATCCGTATCTTCAACCTTATTCCTCACTAATCTTGAAGCCTCAAGAAACAGATGAATCCATAAGCTGGTATGTTCTATTATTTAGTTACACAGTTATGGGCATAGTGAAAATGACAACACAAATACCATGAAAAACCCTAAAAATGCACTGATCATTTAAGTGAAGAGGATGTTAACCAGAATTTTCAAGAATATCAGCTAAAATTGAGTTCTGACGATTTTTGTATATATTTTTGCAAAGATCCGTAATCGCAAGAAATTAAAAAAAAAATCAAATCATATGTGTAAGCTTTTCGTTATGAACTGCTCAAATACAAACGCTACACCAAATTAAAAAAAAAATGTTTCATCTACTGATTACGTATTGTATTGATTATGTACTACTGAGAATCATAACGACATTTCTCGCTGGCATCACTGTAGTTCGTATGTTGCTAATGTTAATTTTTACATCGGACGTCACGTGTCCAAACCGGTGGACGCGCGAAAATAAGATGAATTTCAAGTTTTATTTTTATTTACTGTACATCATTTCCGAATTCGCCCTATTCAGATAACACTTCTGAAATTTGTGAGTTTGACAGAACCACCAGCACCAAATTGTCGGGGTACACTGGAAATATACTGAAGTTGTCAAGTTGCCAGGGAGTTGAAAATATATTGAATTGGTTCCGCTTTTTGATAGATCGAAATTCTATCCGCCAGACTATGAATATAACGACTTTAGGGGCCCCATCTCAAGAATCATAAAATTTCATGACAACATTGATAAAATTTTCATTTGAACATTTTTCAAAAGTTGTTTTTTGGAAAATTGAAAAAGTATTTATGCCAGCAGATTTAGTAATATCCTATCGATTGGCGTATTTGGAGTTTAATTTCAGTTATAAATGACCAAGTTACAAGCGTTCAAAACCTAACACTATTTCACCACACATATTTTTTGATTTGCACCCCAGTATTTATAGTCGACTGAGACGTAGTTCTACGTCAAAAAACTATCTAGTTAATGAAGAGTCCCATACATGGACCTATACTGCCGTTATTCGCATAACAGTCCCATGGCCTATGGATTTCTTATTCACTTGGGACTGTTATGCGAATAGTAACAGTATATTATATTAAATGCTACCCCGTTGAGTTTTTGCAAAATGTGTGATACTAGCATCGAAGGAAACACGCCAAAATTTATCATCGTTATGTATTTTTTTTCAAATCGATGTGGATAAAATAATTTGATACTATAGAATTTAATTTTTCTTCCTATTTAAATTGTATTATGCTTGTATCAGTAGACTTACCTTTAAAGCGTTCTTCCTACTTGCCACGCAATTCTACTTCAAAATGACGTTGAATTAAATGTGAATCTTTCAATTGTATCAACTTAATGCAGTGTTTCAAATTACAATAAAAATATAAAGAAGAGTGGGCAATAGGACACAATAGCATCAGACTAAAATATATTTTTGTGTACATATACGTAAACAGTTGTTGTTACCCAAAGGAAGTACCTACTGTTATAAGGCTAATAAACACATAGTTTCCGGAACGCAAGAGAAGACCAACGAGTTGGAACAGAAACAAATTACACAATCTCGTACTTATCGGGGTAGAATAGGGTTTCGGTTGAATACTTAATATCCGATTCGTCATCGACCAGTTGCACTTTCACTATCTGCAACTCGGCGTAGGGAATTTTCGACGAGAACGATACCTATTGACAAGGGAAAATTGTTTTTAAGCGCGTAATGGAAAATAGTTAAAGGGTCACTTACGTCCAGTGGGAAGAAGTCACCCGGGATCGAGTTGGGTACGGTGAATTCCATCGAACCTTGCTTGCTGGATGCATCAATGACGGGTAGATTCCACTGCAGAGTATTCTTGCGGGAGTCGTGATGATAGTCGCCGTCACATTCCGCTATGGATGGAGTAATTCCCATGCTGCAAGGTAGATAAGTAATGTAAGCTAAGGGGCACGGTATATTTGACTGAACGCAAAACCTACGGCAATGGAATGGTAATGCAGACATCCTGAAGCTCAAGTCGGGTATGTTCCAGTTCGTATTCAATGTTAACATCGCAACCACCTTCAGCATTCTCCGAAGGCCAGCAATTAACTGTTGGGAAAGTTGAATATTAGATTCAATAATACAAAGAGAACATCCACGGCAACACGTACTGGTCAGAGGAATGGCAGATTCATCTTGCGTCTGATATCGCCATTTTAAAACGCCAACATCTGTATTCATTGGGAACGGTTTTGCTGGATTCTTCAAACCGATTTGACCCTTACTCTTGAATAGTTCCTTATCGACATTGGGATGCGTTTGCAGTTGAATGCCTCGTTGGTCTGCATTTTGCAATTGCACCTTAATTCGACCGTATTTTTCGTCTGAAATGCGCAAGGTCAACAATCCAGACAGTTCAAATGCTTGCAAACCTCCGTCACGACCGATGCGGACCACAATTTTGTCTTCCATACGAAGATGCACCCTGTAGTAAAGGCACATAGATAGTAATAGATGATCAAGGAACTTTCATAGAATTAATACTCACTCATCCATTGGAACATCTGAAACCGGTTTAGCTTTAACCACCGCCGAAGTAGCTGAAGGCGTTGGGTTAGCAACGACCTTCTCTCCTTCACTCTTCAGCTGATCCACGAAAGTATCCGCATCTCGATTCTTTCCTCCCAGCTTGAGAGCGTTTCTGGCAACAGCCGGTTTGCTACAAATTCCGAATCATTATTTATAACCTTGTTAAATTCTGTTTTCTACAACTAAATTCAACTCACGCAGCAGGTGCAGCCGGTTTAATTTCGCCAATAGCTATCGACGGAGTTGTAATTGCTGAATGATTAGACATGCCTGCGCTCGAGCTGCTTCCAAAGCCTTCGGAACTACCCCCACCGTAGGGTCGGCCACTGCCACCCATTTTCTTCTGTTCCATCCGTTGCCGTTGCAGTTCCTTCGCCCTTTCGCGACTCTTCTGCTTGGCTTCTCGTTCCTGAGTTTGTCGAACCGCCTGGTAAACCTTCTCCTCGTGCGAATCCATCTCAACGAATGTTTTAATCTGAGCCAGATTCACACTTTCCCTATACCCGAGGGCAACGATCTCGTCGAAAGCAAAGATCAGATCGAATGCATTCTCGATGATTTCCTTCTCTTCCAACGAGCGGCAATATTCCGGAATCTAAAACAATATTTAGTTACCTACTACAACCGACCACGGTAAACTCCTCACCAGCCACTTACCACTTTGGAGAAGAGTCGCAGCGTTTCCAAATCCTCCAGGATGTTACTGGCCTTGGTGGTGATCAATAGCATATACAGCTTTTCCAGCGGTTGATAGACATACCGCACGGAATCCGTCTCCACAAAAGTGTGCTGCTTTCCTGAAGTCATTAGTTTCGGAAAAGCAGCCAGCAGACCTTCGATGCGAGCCTTGGTCATCTCAACAAATTGCCGAGAGACAATTGCTACGGCGGGATAATCAACCTAATTAACAAATTCATACATCCCATCATTCATACATACTTTTTCCTGCTTTTGTGCAGACGGCGGCTGCTATCAGTACCATTTTGAATCTATATCCTCAGACCGTAGTTCCAGACGAGGGCATAAACACCAACAACGATGGGATCAACACTCACGAGTACAAGTCGCACGAAAGCTTGCAAGATTCCGGCTGACGTGTGAAGTTGTGACGTTTGCCCTTTGACTGCTTGAGATGATTATTTTTTTGTGCAATGAAAAACCCGCACTTAATCGCTTCAGAATCTATGCCAATTAAACGTACTCCACTGCGATCACCTTCGGACTTTGTTTTCCATAAATTTTCAAGAAGATGAAGCGAAAAAATTGCTTTTTCTTTGGATTTTCAACGAGCAAAAATTACACTTGCTAGCGACACACAGCACTTTTTGATCCTCTTTTTCGCTTATCTTGACAGATGACAGATTCCTTCGATTCCTTCATTCGCTTTCTGGCAGGGATCGTCATTGGAAATGTCAAAATACTATTCAAGGTTACCAGCGTAAACACATTAATGTGTACTCGCTATTTCAAAACTACCCAAATTTGGGTAGAATCCACCCTGATCCACTAAACCTACCCAAAAATGGGTAAACTATGTTGGGAGTGACAAGTTGACAAATGGACAACATCGACATGAATCCGATCGACTTTGTCAATTTTTCATCATTTTCATTGTCATTGTAACCATGATATTTACTGTCAAAACATTGGACATTTTTGTCCATTACCATAAAATAACAACGAAATTCATGGTTCACAACAATGGAAATCATGGTATTTGAGAAATTTATAGTAAAAAGGGGGGTTGTTAAGCATCTTAACAATATAAAAAAGTGATTTTTCCCGAACAAATTTGATCTCATCATACTAAATTTCGTTGTTTGAGCATTGTGTCGTTAAAAATCGAAATCTATTTTTTTCTCCCGTACAACAATTTAACAATAAATTTTAATGTACTCAAAATTCAACAGTAAAAATCATTGTAATTTCGTTGTTTTATTATCATTTTTTTCGGGAGTTTACCCATTTTTGGGTAGGTTCAGTTTTGACCAATCTGGGTGGATTCTACCCAAATTTGGCTAGTTTTGAAATAGCGTGTAAATTTCACACATTCGTGAAAAAAGAAGTCTACTCATAAAAAGTTCGACAGTGAGCTACTACTAAGCGAAACAATTTTCAAGAATTTGTTCAATGCAGAATAGTAACAAGATGTATTGGCTATCAAAAGCAACAGCAAACGCTCCGAGAAACGTTAAATGTAGCGAGTTATTAACAAAAGAGAATGCTCACTGTCGAAGAGTATTTTTACACGTTTTTCAAGCACGGTTTTTACTGCACAATGTACACGCTAACTTCAGTTTACTCACCGGGTGAGTCGATCGTATTCACTTTCGTCCGATGTTTCGAGTTGTCAAAAACGGAGTAAACAAGAAATATCAAACTGAGTAAAAGCCACTCAGTCAGCATAATCCTGGACTTAGAAAAAATGTCAACCATGTTGGAGGAAACGTCCTAGAAAACGGGTGAATGTTTCACTCAAAACGGGCGGAAATTCCTTCAGTGCTTATGGAAATGGTGTTGAGCCATTTTCTGCTCCGTTAGAATGAATCCGGAGCAGACAATTTTCATTTCCTTGAATAAAATCAAAACAAACCCCCCCCCCCCCCCCCCCAAACGGAAAATATCGCTAAGTGGATTTGAATCAGTCTACGTGAGAACGTCGTTTACTCAAAAGTGAGTCAACATAAGGCTTATGTTTTCTTATGTGTGTCAATGATAAAATAAAGATTGCTCGGATTCAATACTATATTTTATTAAAAAATCACAGCCATCAGATACCGCCCGCATAAACGCAAACGATAAAATCAGGGGAAACATGTCAGAAGGGTCTAACTCGAAACGTAAACAATGACTTGGATCGTCGGTTTCTTACGAATGACAGCACACCCACTCAAACTAACTAAATCATCTGACGGAGCTATGTTTGTTCTATGAGCTGGTTTAGTCAGATTCCGTGGGTGTGTGGTCATTGAAGACGACGTTCAAAGTCATTGTTTACGTTTCGAGTTATACCCTTCTGACATGTTTCCCCTGAAATGACATTACCGAAAATGGTTAAAAATTGTTTAAAATCCCTGCTTAATTTTAACTGAAATGGCTATGGAACGTTTGTGTGATAAAGTTTTCACCTTATTTATTAAGGTTCTTTGGAAGTGAACCTTACAAATAACTTGACAAATAATGGGTTGTTAATAGAAATACTCAGAGGGGGAGATGGGCGAATAAAGAATAAATTTGAAAGTGTTGCAATCGAACAGAAATTCAATCACCTTTATGTTTTGTGTGCTTCTCTAATTCAACTAGTTTTTGGAACCAAAAACAATGCAATCAACTATTATTTTGCACGTAAATCGAATCAAAAATAAAAATCATTTGAAATGCTAGCTTCTAGCAAGGGTTGCAAGATAATTTAGGAACAAATCTCGCGTCACTTTTCAAATAGACCAATGTAACATATCCACCATTTTGAGAAAATCGGAGTTGAAGTTCGACAGATTATTATTTTAACTGTTTAGAAACAATACATTTTGCAATACTATTTTTAATGTAGTCAGTGAATAATAACGTTGAAAATTCAATAGAAACGGCTAGCTATAGTCGCTATATTCACACTGATAAATTGAATCATTCCCATTTTGCTTGAAATTTAATCAATTTAACATTAAACTCCGTATAATCATATCGAATGATTAAAAATTATTCCTATCTTTCTAAAAAATATGCATCTGATATTAATCCCAACTAAATCATGGTTGATTAGATTGTAGATTATCTTTTTTAGAATAAATTTTAATCAATTTTGATTCTATTTTAATAATTTTTGATTGAATTTTAATCTTTTTTGATTATATATCAGTATTGAAAAAGACTAAAATTTAATACTGGAAAGATTATTTCGATTTTAATCATGCATGACTACTGCCGAAGTAATCATGGCTCGGGCTCAATAAGGTGAAGCGGGAATCTGCATACTTTTTAAGCTTTTTTGATTTAATTTATCTTTGAGTGCATAGTCTGGCGGATAGAATTTCGATCTAGCAAAAAGCGGAACCAATCTCGGAACCAATTCAATATATTGTAGACCAACAATTGAAAAGGTACTATCAACTTTTATAAACAAAACGTTGATTATAGTACGTTCAGACTACAGAGTTATAACATGTTATAGCGCTATCTTGATGGTGGTTTCTGTGTTGCAATTATTTGACAACCGTTATAACATGTTATAACGCTCCAGTCTGGACAGCGTTTTATTCTTTCCTCGCCAATCGAACGCAAATTACCGGCATTATCGCATAGTGGAAACTATCCTCAACCTAAAGATGATGTTAATTTGTGTATGCGAGCCTTAAGTCACGAGAACAGGATTTCCGAAGTTTTGTTCGCAATAGCTGATGTGCTCTTTTCTGTTGTTGGTCGTGATTTGCTCGATTGGTTCCGCTATTTGAGAGCTCAATTGGTTCCAGAGATTCTATCCTTTTTTTTTTTTTTTTTTTTCCTTTATTATAGAGATTTTTAGCCTGAGGCTAGTTCATCTCTTAATAGAGATTCTATCCGCCAGACTATGAATATAGCGACTATAGGGGAAACATGTCAGAAGGGTATAACAAGAAACGAAAACAATGACTTTGAACGTCAATTTCTCTTGAATGGCCACACACTCACGGAATCTGACTACACCAGTTCATAGAACGAACATTTATCTGTCAGATGGTTTAGAGCAACCGTAACGGTCGTTGTCATTTGCGCGACTATTTTAACAGCGCACAGCGCTCTCATTTTAGTTTAGTCACTCTTCTCCACACCGGTCGCTGCTATCGCGGTTATCAATTTACTCGCCGTAGTCCGTACCGGTAGTGAGCATTTTGACATTTCTACGAATAGCAACCTTTCTTCCGCGCTGCTAAATTTGGTAACGCGCTTCTCACCGAGCTTCTCACCGAGAAGCCGACTGCTATTTTAGTTACTCGTATGGCAACCCCCGATACGGTAGCTGCGCTATATGATGAGGGCTGCTAAAATGAGTTTAGCAGCGTACCGTTACGGTTGCTCCTAGTTAGTTTGAGTGGGTGTGTTGTCATTCGTAAGACCGACGATCCAAGTAATTGTTTACATTTCGAGTTAGACCCTTCTGACATGTTCCCCTGAATTCTTTCCCATTTGTGGCACAGACCTAAATGGTTCAAATATCTAACAATTGTAAGGTTCTATTAAAATTAACTGACTAAAAATATCACTTTGACCCACCGTGCTCTACCACCGTGCCTGACGCTGTCAAAAAAGCTTTTTGTTTGTCATCATTGTGCTGGTAGATTTTCGATAGTTTCGACGGTTTTTCATAAAATTTCCCGGAAAAATGGCTCTAGCCGATGTGTGCGGACTTCCCAGTGGAGGCCTATTGTCCGGTGCCTCCATGGGTCACCAATTTTTCCAGCGAGATATCGCTCTCAACAGCCAAAACCTACACGACAGTTTCTCGCTTGCAGTTCCACCGTTCCAAGATGTAAGTTTCGACCGGATGAAGGTTATGTTTTTTTTCAACTAATAATACCGAGTCATTGTATTTTGTCCCTTTCCCTACAGCCGGCCCAAAATTTGGCCAAACTACAAGCCCATGGCGAATCCAGTGGAATCAAGATGGAGTTCGATCACGGCACCACAACACTCGGTTTCCGTTTCCAGGGTGGTGTTATCCTGGCCGTGGATTCCCGTGCTACCGGCGGTCAGTTTATTGGCTCACAGACGATGAAGAAGATTGTGGAGATCAATGATTATTTGCTGGGTACGCTGGCCGGAGGTGCCGCTGATTGTGTGTACTGGGATCGGGTGCTGGCAAAAGAGTGCCGTATCTATGAGCTGAGAAACAAGGAAAGAATTTCGGTAGCGGCAGCTAGTAAAATCATGTCCAACATTGTCTACTACTACAAGGGAATGGGATTGAGCATGGGAATGATGCTGGCTGGTTATGATAAGAGGGTGAGTAGAAGATGGTATTGTTTCGAGAGACGTCTGGATTGACTTTCAATGTATTCGACGCAGGGCCCACAACTGTACTACATCGATTCCGAAGGAACGCGTACTCCGGGTAAGGTGTTCTCAGTCGGCAGTGGTTCCATCTACGCGTACGGTGTACTAGACTCCGGCTACCGATGGGAATTAACCGACGAGGAAGCCCAAGATCTGGGTCGACGTGCGATTTATCATGCTACTCATCGTGATGCCTATTCTGGCGGCATCGTGCGAGTGTATCACATCAAGCCGACCGGATGGGTTAACATTTCCAACCAGGACTGTATGGATCTGCACTTCAAGTATCAGGATGAGAAGCAGCAGAAGTTTGGCTCATAAATAGGTTTGCATTATTCGATAACGTACACATACTGCTAATAATTGGTATTGTAGCTGTGGTCAGCGAAATATAATTTAAATAATTCCTTTGAACCTTCTCTTTACTTAAAATTTAAAATTAACTTTAAGCATCCCATTTGCCAACAAGAGAATGTAAGATTCTCTACATTTTTGTATACAATATATTCATTGTATAAAGCGAAGAATTCATTGAAACGTGCCGACATAAGTTGGATCATATAAGCCGTTCACACATGGAGTCGGAGACGTAGAAAACTCCACGACCGAAGAACTTTTTCAGGCGCACAGATTTCAAATTCAGCCCAAATCCCGGCGGAATCGGTTTCGTTTATTAGCACTTTTGCTGGTTAATCGTCCGCTTACGTTCAAGACCCAGGAGTAGTCAACTGTCCTTTTTGGGTGGAAGGTTCACTGAATCATTCCAAGGAAGGTAGCGAAGGGCATAAGGAACGAATCTCCTTTGTACAGATCCAATTATAGATCTAGGTAGGTATTTAGGATCCCGAAACTTATAGATCTTGAAGACGAATTCCGTCCGAGTAAGTAGCTCAAATGTCAAAGCAGCGTCAAGTGTAATTCCATTCTTGTAATGCACTGCTCTTCGAAACTGTCCATCAGGAGCTGCAATCGCAAGCAATTAGCGGAGCATCGCACCAACACATATATTATAATGGTTTTTAGGACAGCCAAGAAATAAATAAAGGGATTACTGTAGTCGGATAGATAAGCTAGAAGTGATAGTTCTTAGGGAGTGTTCTTTTAAGTTCTTCTCTTCTTTATACAATTTTCATTATTATCATATGTTATGACTAAATTTAGAGAATTTTTTATTTTTCCAAATTCAAATTAAATTACATTTCATTTTAACCTACACCACTACACCAACCAACCATAACCATCCAACGATTGAGTTATTTAAACTTACTTTTGAGTTGATACCTTTCACTTGCTCTCTTTCACTCTTGTTGTCAAAAACGAAAAGAGTAAAACAACCCAAAATTGAGTTCTATTCACCCAACTCGACGGTTTCGCCAAGTTAAAATTGAGTAAGTTGTCTAAAACTCAATTTTGAGTAGTTTGAACTTGACGTTGAGTGAAAACAACATAAAAGTAATAGCGAATTCGTTTATTATTCAGTTCCAACCTGGATCGGGTATCAAGATTGGGTCTGCTTGTTTTCTAGCAAACGTCAGTTTGATCGTTTGTTTTTAAAACCTGGCACGGGTCGAGGTTTGCACTGACATAAAGTTCGGGTTCGCACGGGTTGGAACTGGTTCCAACCCCGCTAATAAACGAATTCGCTATAAGTAATCCTGTTTACATGTGAGTAAATGACACCAATTCAAAATTGAGTAGGCGCTAGAACCATAGAGGTAACTCTAAAGGGCCACCCACATTAGATCCTTTTGCGATGCGTTGACGTCAATAACAGTTAGACATAAAATTTAGCTGTCACTTTGCCGCAACGCGTCCGATCCGGATCTAATGTGCGTGGGCCTTAAGAGTAGGTTCCAAAGAAACGTGCTCAACTTTTTGGCTCAGCTCTGGTACTATCTTCGGTCCCAAGCTAATCGATTCACCCCTCGAAACATAGCAAAATCCGCTAACCCCTCATTTTATCTGTCAAACTTTCATATCGAATCAAAACAAACATTGTGTAGTACTAGAATTGTTACTAGAATGGGGTACGTTAATCGATTTGCTTGGGACCAATACTGCCGTTATACGCATAAGAGTCCCACGGTGCATAAGGATTGCCTATAACATGTGACAGTTATGCGTATAACGGCAGAATAGGCTAGTCAAGTAGTGAGCCAATTTAAAATCGATAGTTTCGTATTGATTGTCGATGGTACCACATCTTCATTTCGTCGTTGCCGGTAAATTCGAACGTCCGGAACCTAAACAAGGCCGAAATTGTCTTGCGTACATGAGTTTTCCACAATGTTAAACATCCTTCGGTAGCATTGAGATAGGTATACACGGAGAACAAATTCGTTAAGTTAAGATAACAATCCTAATAGTTACTTTCACATGGAAAAATATTGTTGTTTGAAAAGAAACCTATAGTTATTCCAACATTAATTTGAACGTCAACTCAATCATATCTACCTAGTAGATTCAACTGTTCATCTTATACTCAATTCAACTATAACTTTGATCAATTATAACAACCGTCAAATGTAATTTATTTATATAATTTGGTTTCAAATGATCATCATAAATCCACATACTTTTAACTTGTGATGCGTAGAGCAGGCGATAAGATAGCTGGTTCTCACGCAGATGAACACGGTTCAAATCTAAGTTGAATGTTCTTGTTCACTTTTTTATGATTTTGCAGTTGTGTTTTTGAGATCGATAAGGAAGCAAAACAAACTTCCTTAATATGTCGATAATGAAGAGCAGTTTGTTTAATAAACATTGTAAAATTTTGCTTTTCTAACAATAGTTTTCTTGAATCAACTAAAGCATAGTTGTATTTTGAAGATTGACGTTTGTTCATCTACTGAAAAATATAGTTGAGCCAACTGAGGAGCCAACTATGGACTATAGTTGTTGCCCTCTATATATAGTCAAATCAACTATAGTTTCGGGTTATCTCTAAAACAATTGAACAATATAGTTATTTTGACCGGAAAAATAATTGCGTCTGCTATAATTTGTTCTCCGTGTATTGATTCATTCATAAGAGTGATTAACAGATTGGAAGTATAACATAGCCAATATATAACTCAATGGACACGGTTGATAGCAAATCAAGTTAGTCAATTTTTTCCTCGACGAAAAGAGACAGGACCGATTCATAAAGTAACGAGTTGGCAGATTATTGCACGCAAAACCAACGTGAATTAATTCAAAACAAAAATATTAGCGAACCTGGCGGTGAGCGGCGGAAGGTGGACTAAAATTCTATTACAGAGAACCACATTATTTTAATTAATTTCTTCGGAGAAAGTCGTTTGTCACTTTGTTTGTGCTAGTAGCTTATTGAACGATAGTCATGAGAAAGTCGAATCTCTCGTTCCGTTTTTTCCGAATCTCTCGTTCCGACAACAACAAAAAGTGCACAGCAAAAAAAAAATGTAATACCCATCAATGTAATTCACGCGACTTATGACCAACCACTACTCGCTAGATGCGCATCTCAATAGAATAAACCTCGTGGACAGCAACATATGTCGGTGTGGAAACGGTTACGACGACATCGATCACGTAGTTTGGCAATGTACGGATAATGACGCCGCCAGAGAGCGACTTTTGAATACCCTCGAGGCCCAAGGAAGACAACCCTATATTCCTATCAGAGACGTGTTGGGTACCCGCGATCTCTGCTATATGCAGTCGATTTATGTGTTTCTGCAAATGTCTAGTATAAGAATTTAATTCGTTTGTCTTTTGTCTCTCTTTATTAGTTTTTGTTTGTCTTGTCCCCCGTCTCGATGAGTCTCATCGTCGCCCACTGGTCACCATAGCCGGTCGAACTCCAGACGAATCTAGAACCACACTACCGTTCATACTGGCGACATCACTCTGATGAGACAACGAAACCCTACCCAAGCTCCTCCCCTTTTCCTATCCTTCGACAATGTACCCCTCTAACCTCGAGTAAGCCGCGAGTAATCGGCCCAACTCCTACTAGACATAGAATTAAGTGAATTTTGTTACAAACAAAGAACAATGAATTATCGGCTCCGTAAAGCTAACGCGATTGAGCCTTACAAATAAACGAACTAGATAAAAAAAAAATGTAATTCACGCTGATGTATGAAATAATGATGTAATAGCAAAACGCAGATACAATATTACATCAATGGATGTCATTTTGTTCGCAAAATCGATGTACATCATTCAACGTTATATTACACAACCGATGGATTGACCTGGTTGCAGCAGTTTGGATGTAATATTCAACAACTTTTTTTTCTGTGTGAGAGTGGGATGCAAAACCGAGTGCAAAACTCAAAATTACCCAAATTACTTATATGTAGAGTTTTTTTTCTCTGTGTAGCACCGGTGTAGCTACACCGCAAAAATAAAAACAACCTTAATCGAACTTAAAAAAATCGACCTTCTCACTCAAGATCGCCCATTACTACTTTCCACACACTGAAAAAAGTTTTCACTTATGTACACTCAAAAAATATTGGAAGCTAAATAGTATAAAAGTTACGCTAAATCGCAACTCTCCGTGCCGACGCAAAGGTCGGTATAAAGGGAGAGAATACAGACTTAGTATAAAAATGATTTATGCCTGCCATAGTATAAAATCGGTTTATTCGAGGGAATGTATTTTCTGCTTCTTTTTCGTTTAATGCTTAATATTATTGTTTTAAAATAAAAATTAAAGTTTTAATTAAAGTAAAAGCAGTACCATAAAATTATCATTATCGAAACCCAGGTTTATCATTACGCGACGTTTTGATCTTTGATAGGCGGCTAAAACTTGGGTCCACCTGGAATGGTCATATTCAACGTTTTGGCCGTTAAGTCGAACAGATAGAAGAAATTACTGTGCATCAACAGATTATTGGCTAATCGATACAGGGTTGCCATTGATGGCAGACTCTGATTCCACTTCCGGCAGGCTTATATGCTTCTTTCGATCAATGAGCGGACGATGTTTGCAGAACCATTTGAGAACGTTACCACCTTCAACGTGAACTGAAAAACGACTACGAGTGCCATCGTGTTTGACATTGTCATTTTTGATCGTTTTAGTATACACTGATCGAATTCCACTCCGATAATCGGACTTAGTATAGTTTTGAAGAAAATATTAATCGGACCAATGTATAAATTTTGATTAATAATAAAATGCATAAAATTTAATCAATGTTGGTTTTGTAATATTTTTGAGTGTAGTTTTCGTTTTTGCTAAATTGCTAAATTTGCTAAATCGCAACTCTCCGTACCGACGCAAAGCTCTGTATAAAGGGAGAGAATGCAAACTTAGTATAAAAATTGTTTATGCGCGCCATAGTATAAAATCGAAACCTACTTTCAATGCATAGATACGGTTTATTCGAGAGAACGTATTTTTCACTTCTTTATTTTATTTATGGAAAATATTATTGTTTTCAAATAAAAATAAAAATTGTCTCAGGAAGCCTTTTAAATTAGTTTATTTTTTATGAATATTATTTAAAGAAATACTTACAATTTCGATGCTGCCCAGCAGATCACAGGCGCAGTAGAAATCCGCCGGGACAAAGCTCTTCATCAGCACGAAGCTCCGAAGGGAATCCAGATGTTCTTTTTCTGTCATTTTAGTAAACATTGATCGAATTCCACTCCGTTATTCGGACTTAGTATAATTTTGACGAAAATTTTAATCGAACCAATGTATACATTTTGAAAAACCATAAAATGCATAAAATTTAATCTACATTCGTTTTGTAATATTTTTGATTGCACATGAAATTTATGAGTCAAATGAATCCAAGCTGAACATTGCATTAGGTCCTAAGTAACGTTGACAGATTCTCTTCGACGACTTTCTCTTTGTACCCCACGGCCAAGTAAAGACATTCCCAGGTATTTTCAGTACACAGATCAATAGTAGAAGCTTTTATCTAGCATGTAATATGACAAACACAATAAGAAACGGTTATGTGCTCAAGTTATTAACGAAAGAGAAGGTCGACGAAGAGAATCGATCAATGTTACTTAGGACCTAATGCAATGTTCAGCTTGAATCGTATGTGTGGTTACACATGAATTTTATGTGTACTCATAAGAACTATGTGTCCGACTCATATATAGGGGAAATGGCTCTAATTTTGGCCTATGGACCTAACATTGGGCCCTTCGCTAAAACTCTGCTATTGATCAATTTTATCTAGATGAACGCGTCATTGGGACGATACTTATGGATATTTTTGGTTGCTATTGAAAATTTAGTCGATTGCTGAATTTATGTATGGGCCCAAATTAGGGGCCCTTAGGCCGACATTACATACATTTCCCCTATATCATTTGTTTATCACATTGCAAAAATTCAAGTGTGGGACACATAAATATAATTATTGAATGTTTATTAGCGTAATAAATTCTATACGAGAAATCATATAGAGTTCATTGGACACATAACTATCATGTGATTTAGTGGTGCAATTTCCAATTATGGGATCACATGAAAATTATGTGAAATTTTTCAATAATTATTTATGTGATTTATTTTAAGAGTGCACTCTTCTAGGATAGGGCGATATTCAAAGAAAGGTCGACCTTGACGGATCGATGTTGGCTCTATCTTCCAAAGATCGATCTAAGATCGCTCAAGCCTACACTCTTCATTCGTGTTTGATGCTTGTATCGTTCGGCTGTGTAGCGGTGTCATAATATTGTATCTCTTCTTAAACAAAAATAATAGGTGAAGTCGAATCGAAGATTGTCCATTTTTACTGTAAAACTACGTGGTTCTTGGTGCGTGCGAAGTGTGTGGACTGCTAAATCCAGTTCCTAAAGGTTTAAACCCAAAATCCACATTTTCCAGCAGACAAAAGAAGTACCTGGAACCTTGCTGCAGCTGCTAGTGGTAGTGCGTTTCCATTGAAAAGAAAAATGGACGACATCGACGAGTTCTTCGATTTCAGCAAACCGTTCAACCGGGTCGTGATTTCCGGCGGTTACTGCAATGCGACCGTGGTGGAGGACAAAACTATGTTCAACAAAATGCCGGAGAGGGAGAAAATGGGCAAGGAATACGCCGGGAAATATATCAAGGAGGAAGAAAGCCAGCTGATCAATGTAAGCGTATTTGGCGTTTTTGTGGGAACAAGCACAGCGATGTTAAGACAGGAAGGGTTCGATTTTGCCAACACTATGTTGGACTCCAAAAATTATAATTGCCAAACTGGACAAATCAGTGCTAACATTTGAAAACGGCACAAAAGCCATTTGTAAACAAATGGTTTGTGGGCCCTTTACTCACTACTTGAAGTACACCCACGCGACACAACAGCAACATCGGGTAGGGGAAATTTTCCCCTTCCTGACGATGCTGTTGGTTTGCGTGGGCGTTCTTCGGGTAGCGAGTAAAGGGCCCAAAAACCATTTGTTTACAAATGGCTTTTGCGCCGTTTTCAAATGTTAGCACTGAAATAAGCGCGTTTTTAATTATGAAAAAAATCTAGTTTTCCGTCTGGGTGTCTTCGGTGCACTTATTCCTTATGATGAAAGCAACAAGTGTTCCGAAGACACCAAAGCGATTGAACGGAAACGTGTACTAACTTTTTGCATTTTTTTTAGGAAATTCAGTTTCAGATGCAATCAGCAATAATATTGCAATCCTGCTCAGGGGCTGTTCATAAACTACATAGACAGTTTAGGGGGAGGGGGTTGGCAATCATCCCCGGTCCATACAAATTAAAAAAATGTATGGACAATTGTCTACGCAGGGAGAAAGGGGTCAAGAATCCCAAAAAAAAAAAAAAAAAAAAACTACGTAGTTAATGAACAGCCCCTCATATGAGCATTTTCAATGCTTCATAATTATTATATGGAAAATGTTAGAAAATTCGATAGAGTTAATCAGATTAGAAGTAAATGAATTGTAATCGTAATTTATGTAGTCTGCGATACAATGCTGGTAGAACCTATCATCATATATTTATATGTAGCCCAACTGAATATTAACCTATGTTGTTCTACTTCCGTTTGATAGGCCTTCCTGGACGAAGCGGCAGGACCGTCTACGTCGCGCACATCAAATCTGGAAGACGTTGATGATGAGTCTTCGATGGCCGACGAAGATGAAGAGCACACTAAAGCGCTGAAGGCCAAAGAGATGATGCTTCCTTTGTTCCAGAAGTACAATTTCACCCTGAAGCAGAACAAGTTGCCTATTCGCTATTCGAAGGATGAGATTTTGACTCGCATTCGGGAAAATCCAGTTATCGTACTGGAAGGTCCTACCGGTTGCGGTAAGACGACACAAGTACCTCAGTTCTTATTGGAGGAAGCCTTTCATCGAAAGGAATACTGCAACATTATTGTGACTCAACCACGCAAGATTGCTGCTATGTCCATTGCCCGGCGGGTGGCTGAAGAAAAAAAGTGTGAACTGGGATCTTTGGTGGGGTTCAAGGTTGGATTGAAGGAGTGTGTTAGTCCCGATACTCGATTGTTGTACGTAACTACGGGTGTGCTGTTACAGTCAATGATTAATTCCAAGTCTATGGCCAATTACACTCATGTGATTTTGGACGAAATCCACGAACGTGAAGTGGACATGGATTTTTTGTTGATCGTTGTTCGCCGATTCCTGGCTACGAATTCTACCAAAACTAAAGTTATCCTTATGTCGGCTACGATCGACTCCAAGGCGTTCTCGGAATATTTCAAAACTCCAAAGAAAATCGGCTATCTAACGGCACCGATCATCTCAGTCGACAGACCACGACTGTACAACGTGTATGATTACTACTACGACGATTTGGACAAACTGAGAATGGACTTCGCGATTGATTACGAGAATCCTGGAATTTCGACACACATGTACACTGTTGGCGCGAAGCTGGTTCTCGTGTGCGATAGGATTGTCGAGAACGATGCTCGTGACGAAGCAAACCTGCTGTACAAACCATCTGTTCTGATGTTCCTGCCGGGTATTAATGAGATCGACCGGATGGATCGCACTCTGCGTGAGATGTTGTCCCGAATTCCAGATAACAACGAAAAACCCAACCTGGACATCCATCGTCTACATTCAATGCTCCCGGCTGATGACCAGGTACATTCTATTAATCAGTTTGTTCGTCGAAAATATTACATTATTTATTCAATTTCAGGTGAAGGTGTTCCGTAAACCAGCCCCAGGACAGCGCAAAGTGATTCTTTCGACCAACATTGCTGAGAGTTCCATTACTGTTCCGGACGTCGTGTACATTATCGATTTCTGCCTACAGCGTGTCCTGTTCACTGATACTGTAACCAACTTTTCTTCTTTACGAACGGATTGGGCTTCTCAGGCCAACTGTATACAACGAGCCGGTCGTGCTGGACGTCTGATGAATGGTCGTGTCTATCGGCTGGTCGATCGTCGCTTCTACGAAAATCAGATGGCCTTTTCGACCTCGCCAGAAATTCTCCGTTGTCCGTTGGAGAATGTAGTTTTGAAAGCTAAACTGTTGGAAATGGGTCCACCTCATTCAATTCTTGCGCTGGCTATGAACCCGCCAGATCTGAGTGACATTCGAAACACGGTTCTGCAGTTGAAGGAACTTGGAGCGCTAGTGAAGACGGTAAAAGGCAAGTATGAGCAACTCGATGGGGACTTGACATACATGGGACGGATCATGGCAAGACTCCCACTGGATCTGCGCATTTCCAAAATGATCATCCTGGGATACATCTTCAGTGTACTGGAGGAATCGATTATTATCGCGGCGGGGATGAATGAGAAGAACATTTTCCTGAATCAGAGCTCCGTGCGGGGATACTCACAAAAGATGTACTGGGCCGATGGATCCGGCAGTGACGGAATTGCGATTCTGAATGCATTTATTGCTTGGAAAAGTCGTAAAGAGCAGGCTGGCAATGAAAGTGATATGGCCAACTGGACTCGCCGCATGTCCCTGGATTTGAAGTGTCTCATGGATATGGCGGAACTGATTCGTGAACTAAAGGATCGTCTCAACAAAATTGGCATGAAGGAAATATCCGGACCGGGTCGGGTTGTTTGGTCTTCACGTGAGAAGACGGTTATTCTGAAGGTGATTATGGCCGGGGCGTTCTATCCGAACTACTACGTTCCGATGTCGGTTGGCGGAAAGGAATTGATGGAACGTCAGTCGTTCACCGAGCTGGGTGGACGAGATCCTTGTAACACCGTATTCTTCACCGGTTTCGATCACGAAAAATACATCGGCCCACTGTACACGATGCAGATTAAGAAGATTCTCTGCGAGGGAGACTCCACCAAGTTTCAGAATATGAAGGTAAGTGATTTCTCACTCACTCATTCTCGGTTTTACCTATCTATCATTGGAAACTGCGTCTTACTGAGGTCAGAACAAACATGTTCTGTTTACAAGAGCTGATAAGCCCTTTTCAAACTAGGGAGCTCCAGGGCTCGGGTCGTACTCAATCCTAATAGAAGGTTAAAATGTGGTATCAATTGTAGAATTTGTCCTGCCCGTTGAGCTCAGTTGTAAGTGAAGGACTATAATAGGTTTCTGCCGGAGAACTCGTCTGATGTTTGCATCAACAGACTAGAAATAGTCCCAATGTGTGTTGTAAAAAAAAGTACAGATTATACAGACTACATATACTACAGTTACTACAGTTACAAACGAAAATAACTAGGAAAGCATTGTCAAGTTACTAAAAATGTTTAAGTCTTAAATTTTACACTTAGCTATTGGGTGTCAAGCGCCTTCGGTCAGCAAAAAAGGCAGAGAATCTTCGGCGAAGCATATTCCGTGTCAAGTGGAAATCGAACATCGACGCTACTCGGTTGAACACTCGCTGCTTGCCGTAAATAGCGCTCCCTAAGCTATAATTAGTTCGAAGAAGTGGAAGTCTCAGCATAAGACTGTTGCGTAGTGATCGAGGTTGAACATTAATGTTCACTTGTTGCAGAATCGCTTCGCAGTCGATTCTTCCTTGCAGAGTATTAAGGCTCTGAAAACATCTCTTCAGATTCGATTTGTTCGGCCCCATTATTGTAGTTCGGGCTCCAGACTGCAGAACAGTAATCCAACGTAGATCGTACGAGAGAGCAATAGAGCGATCAGCTTTGAGTCTAGAAAAACGCCTAAGTCTTTCACGCAATGCACCCGTTCGATAGTCGTGCCTAGTAGTTTGTAGTTGAAAACAGTCGGTTGTTTCTTGCGTGAGAAAGTAATAACTGTACGCTTAGCTGGGTTGACCACCAGTCGGTTTAGACTACACCAGTCAGCAAAGATGTCAATCTGATTTTGGAGAGAACAGAAGTCGGCGAATATGCGGATGCTCAGAAAAACTTTTAGATCGTCTGCAAACGATAATCGTGGCTCTGTGATAACATGGTGAACGTCGTCGAAGTAAAGGAGAAATACCAATGGTCCCAGATAGCTACCCTGAGGTATACCGGACTTTGCGCAGAAGCTTGCTGAGCGACAAGTACCCAAAGTTACTGTCAATTGGCGCTCCGTGAGGTATGAACGAAACCATCTCAAAAGATTTCCACCGATCCCTAACCTATCAAGCTTAGCGATCGCAATTTCGTGGTTCAGCTTATCGAAGGTTGCCGTAAGATCTGTGTAGATATCGTTCGTTTGGGTTCGAGCAATCAAACTGTCTGTGATGTAAGACGTTATGCACAGCAGGTTCGTAGTTGTGGAACGCCCAGTTATGAATCCGTGTTGATCTGTACTTAGATATTGCTTGCGCATTTAGGAACTCTATGACAACCAATTCAAAAAATTTTGATACAGCACTCAGCTACGTGATTCCCGGTAGTTGTTCACGCAGAAAAAAGTTTTTTAATTTCAATGATATTATGTATTAAAAACAATAACAAAAATTATCATTCCCCGGCTAATAACTTTTTTTATTGAATTCAACAATAAATCTTTATTGTTCGGACATAAAATATTGTTGTTTTCAAAATCTGTCAAAAACGCAATTAAAAATATATTTTGTTGAATTTACAATATTTATTTTCAAACAGACAAAATCTTTTTTTGATAAAAAAAAATAAGTTGCTACCAACAATAACTTTTTTTTATTCAAAAAAAAAATTGCTGCAAATAAGAAATTGTTTTTAATAATTTAAAAATAAAATTGGTTTGGCATAAATATTTTAATTTTTAATTTTAGCAGTTTTTCTATTCGAGAAATAATTTTCAATAAATTTAAAAATTGTTTCTGGTTTCATTTTCTATTTATTAACAAACGGTACAAATAGTGATTCAATAGGTTTATCAATTATACAAAAAATACCGAAATTATGACTTCTCATTAACGGTATGTAAATTAATAGTTTGCGTTTCGAAACGGGCAACATTTCCACAGTGTATTGATTTGCTGGAATTGGGGGAAAAAATCGTTAAAACACGTATTAAAAACCAAATACTGAATTCCTTACAAAGAAAGCAACTTGTTCAAAAAGAACTTCTTCCGACGAGACTGGGAAGCCGAGCATGCACAGGCATTGGAAACACACACATACAATGACAAAATGAGCCTGTGTATGTTTTGGAAAAGTGTTGCTTTTAAATTTACAATATATTTTTAAAAAGTAGTTAAAATAATATTTGAAGACAAAAATATATTTTATTGAACCTACAATATATTTGTTTTCAGAATTTGCAATGAAAACAACAAAAAACATTTTTGAAGCTACAAAATATAAATATTGAATTCAAAAAAAGTTATATTTGACATTGCAAAATATTTCAATAATATTTTTTTTTGGTTCAATAAGGTCAAATTTCTGTGTCTGGCAATGACATATGCCAAGACGTGAGAAAAGGTTTGTGCAGCAATGTTGACGTCTACAGGATCTAGAATATGCTCCCATTCTAGGTAAGACAGCACATGGACGATACTGCGATGGTTAGCTTTACGGAAGTCATATGACACAGCGTTTGGAGTGCTGGTGAAATCATGGACAATATTATTTTCGATAACGATAACTAAGATGCGAGACAGTGTGAAGGGAGATGCCTGTCCTTAACGTGCAGAATGTCGTCGATGAAATGTGTACAGAGGAAGGCATTTGCAATGGCGAGAGGAGCAGCGATCTAGCAACGCCAGCTAACACTGAGAGATGAGAAGTGCCATGAGCACAGTCCCCTCGAAGGTAGTCGCTTCAGTGTGGTCCCGGGGGATCCAGGCAGAGGAGAGAGTAAGGAATGGGCTTTAGTGGAGCTGCACTAGGCACCTCTCCCTCCATTTTCAATGCTTTGAAAGTTGATACATATTTCATTATCGTCAAAGCAAAATGGATTCAATAATTCTAATGATTTGATGGTTTAGAAGAGTTTTTAGAAATAATAGCCATATGTAGGACAAGCAATGCTCGAATTGAGCACCCAGTCTAGATTCGTGCGAATCTACTTTAATAATATCTCGCGTCACTTTTCAAAAGGTCCTAAGTAACAAATGTAAAAAAAAATCGAGTTAAGTGATACAAACTATTGCTCTTCTATGTATGTGATTCAAAAACACCCATCCAAATATATTTTCATTTATTTAATATAATGAAAGGTTCAAAATTGTCCAATGTACAGTTTTAAATTATGACTACATCATTGTTACTTCGATCATTCGGGCTGCCTAACGTGATTGGTGCTCATTTTCTAAAGGCGGGGCCAATCTAAATTTAGGTATTCTACCCTGAAATCTGTGAAATGGAATCTAGTATCATGTAGGCAAAACGTCCAATGTAACACTGATTGATTATGTCAAGACCTACAATTGAAATGGCCTTAACTCCATTTTGTAAACAAACCTTGTAAGGCCATTTTCTCGCGAACCGAAACCTTCATTCGCAAACCTAAACCACTCTCGGATAGAGGAGAATTTCCCCTACCTGTTCATCATGTTGGTTTGCCTTTGCGGACTTCGGTTCGCGAGAAAATGGCCTTACCAGGTTTGTTTACAAATTGGAGTTAAGGCCATTTCAATTGTTGCTCTTGATTTTTTTTTTGTTTATTAATTTATTTGATAAGGCTCAACCGAATTAACTTTACAGAGCCGAGGATTCTTGGTCACTATACAATACATCTTAAAACTATAGTCAAAAGTTACAACACAATAAACACTTTATCTTCCGCTATCCAAAAAGCCTCCTCCATCAGAACTGAAGCCGCTTCCAGTAGTTTCATTGTATGGCAAATTGTTGTATGCCAACGAGGGTCAGAGCGCGTCCATTGCAGCAACGGACGCAAAACGTGGTCAGCACTCACACACTCATCACGAAACGGTTGCTTTCCAAAGTCGACGACACATCGACCGAAAGAACTGCTGATGAAGAACAATGAGGAGGACCACACAATGGTTGCTGTCGAGAAAACAGACGATCGCGTAGCACACATCGAGAGTGGCCTGCTTTTGTCGACAGCCGAGTGAACACTTTGTTGGTCTAGATGTCATTGAAAAAAATCGTCCAATGTAACATGTTGGTTGTACCAATGTGGTTTTTTTCCTATATGACATTCTACTGAATTTTCAACGTTATTATTCACTGACTACATTAAAAATAGTATTGCAACATGTATTATTTCTAAACAGTAAAAATAATAATCTGTCGAACTTCAACTTCGATTTTCTCAAAATGGTGGATATGTTACATTGGTTTATTTGAAAAGTGACGCGAGATATGTCATCGGATATTAGCCTTCCGTGCTATAACCCCCTCATGTACTTATGCTTTACTAACTACATTGACTATGATTTCTCCATGAAACAGGCTATTCAAAAAGTTCCAGATCAACTTCGAACTATCGCAATTCCCCGTATTTTTGCTGAAAAGTACCAACAATTCAATTGCAATAGAAGATGTTTCACTGATGGATCACGCATTAATGAAAACACTGGCTTCGGTGTCTTCAATGAATACTCAACCGCCTTCCGGAAACTTCAGGAAGTTGGTTGGAAATGCTAACATGAAGCTTTAATGTGATAATTTATTAGCTAGAGAATGATCTGTAGAAGAGGGTAGGTGGATAGTTCCGTTAGAGTACGGCAGTATTAAAATTGAATAGAAGTTGAAAATTAGCGAAGGGCCATTAATGTGACAGTACAAAGTCAAACGCACACCTTTTTGCCTAACCCTACCTCGGACCAGGGTATCCAATAGTCGTGCTCTGGAGGCGTCATTACCCGGGCAATGCCAAACTGCGTGATCGATGTTATCATAACCGGTTCTGCACCTACATATATTGCTGTCAAGGAGGTTTATTCTATAGAGATGTGCGTCTAGCGAGTAGTAGTTGGACATAAGTCTTGACATCACGCGAATGAATCCTCGGCTTACATCTAGACCTCCGCTCTCGAAGAAACATTTGGAGTAATGGATTGTAACCACCGCCCAAGAGAATTACTTGTCCAATCGTTTTGCCAACTTAGAAGAGAACTGTGTGTGTGTTGCGTGCTGTACCATCATCAGCATTGTTGACGGCTATACCCGCCTTGAGTCGTTACATTCAAAGTGTTTTTATGTTACTTCATACGCGAAGTTTGCGATTTTCAAAGTTGGTTGGAAATGCAATCTAACATGAAGCTTTAGTGTAATAATATATTAGCTAGAGAATGATTTTAGAAGAGGGTGTCCACCTACCCTCTTCTAAGCTCATTTTCATCTTCTAGCTAATAAATTATCACACTAAAGCTTCATGTTATAGATTGCAATTCCAACCAACTCTAGATTTACTGCTGTTACAAATGTTAATTTAAAAATTACGGATTTTTGGCTCCGCAAAGTGTCACACAAGACTGAGCATAAACGAACTAATTAAAAAAGGGTAGGGTAAAATGCACCCCGGTGTTCTGTATGGGTTTTGATGTTGTTATTTTCGGCAGAAAAAAAAAAAACAAAAAAGTAGAAGGGTCTGTGCCTAGGGGCACGAACGGAAGCTTGACGTAGGACCGCTAGTTGACGGAATAGATGTGAAGAGCATTTAGTTCTTTTAATTGATCAATTATCTATTATCTCAACTCTTTCCGTTTATGAATTGTAGGCGTACCAAGTTTGTAGTAATTTTTTTCAAAGAGAAAGTTGATTAAGAGAATCAATCAAACTCACTTGCACCCCTGCTTCCAAGTTTGGTTACAAGATTACAGCTCTGGAGAGCATTTTGTGTGGTCGTTGGGGGCTTGTGGTTCTGAATATGGACAAACAAGCACAGATAAATTCTATTCCAACTCTTTACTTATGTAAGCTTGATGGCCCTGAAAAGGGCCGTTTTATTGAAGAGGACACCCATAGCCACTTACGCTTAGCGTGTTTAGTGTAGGTGACAGCATCACGGACCTCATTTTCCAGGAACACCTTCAGCACACCTCGTAGATACGACCGGAGATACGTTTGACACCACCACGGCGAGCCGGACGACGGAAGGCGGTTATCTCGAAGAACTTTTCGATGACTCTTGGCGCCTCCTTTACCAGACCTGTTCCTTCTTTGCCACAACAATTGTTGCTTGTTAGGTGTAAAGGAGTTGCTGTTCACTATACAGCAGCGCTCTTTTATATCTTTTCAGGTTAAAGCAGAATGATGTGCAACCAAGTAGTGGTATAAAAGCTACAAAGACTCCTCTCATTATGACTAGTTTGCTATCAAGTAGCGACACTGCCTCTTTTCCTTTTGCGTACACGGCGAATAAGAACGACCCAAATTTGAGTTTAGTTCACTCATAATCGCCAAAAGTGCAGGAACTCAGCGGATATCTGCCAGAAAATGAGGAAATTTGATTAAAATTTTATTCACTCTCGGAGTAGTACCAATACACTGAGTGAATCCAATCTTTACTTTCCTCAAATTCGGGAATTTTTCCCTGGAAAAATCTGAGAAAACATGAGGCAAATTTAATCATCGCTGAGTTCCTGCACTTTATTTCTTATTTCTGAGATAACTAAACTCAAATTTGGGTCGATCTCATTCGCCGTGATATCACCTTGAAAGATATCAGTGCCGGTGGTTGGCCTGGGTCCAATCTCAGTCGGCTCCACCGGCATGTTCTAAGGCATAACATTCTGATCACGCCTTCCTTCGAGAAGTAAAGCCGTTGGTCCCCGGTTGAGTTGATGGATCGATTGGTAGGGTCCAGGTGTGGAAGCTGCCTCCCTGGCGTCGGTAGCATTGGAGTTCAGTACGGAAAACAAATCTCGCGTCACTTTTCAATAGGTCCTATCTACATTGATCGATTCTCTTCATCGACACTCTCTTTCGTAAATAACTCGGTTTCACAAATGTTTCCTGTCGTCTTCGTCGAATTAGATGCTAGATTGTTGCTTCTTCCATCGAAAATATCCGGCCGTGGCGATTCCAAGTTTATCAAGGTTGATCAAAATAATTCATACCCCTGCTTCCAGTATGATTACATGCGCATTTTGTGTGGTCGTTGGTTCTGAATATGGACAAACAGGCAGATGGCTTATATTCCTACTCTTTACTGTAATAAGCTTGGTGGCCCTGAAAAGAGCCGTTTTCTTGCCAAAGTTGGTGATGATTTAACCTCCGAAACCAAACAGAGTGCGTCTCTGTCACTTCAAAACGTAGATGACATCCATGGCCGCTTACGCTTCACGTGTTTAGTGTAGGTGACAGCATCACGGATCTCATTTTTCAGGAACACCTTCAGCACACCTCGTAAATCAGACCGGAGATGCGTCAGACACCGCCACGGCGTGCCAGACGACGGATGGTGGTTATCTCAAAGAATTTCCGTTTGGTTCTGAACATGGCGATGAGTGTGCAAAATATTACGCAATTCCATCCTCCCCATTCGCGCGCGCCCGATGACCGGAGGCAAATGCCACTTCGACTTGTTTCGTCTACTTACTACTCTCTGACGACTGTGCTGGGGAAGCAGCATATGCATGGAGGTAATTGGTGGATTTGTTAGTTAATTCGACGCTTTTGGACAATTCTGGACATTTACCAGTTTTTCAATAGTTTCTTGTTGAAAATCAACATTCGGAAGCATCGATGCGTAGCCATATTTCTGATCGATTGGTGATAAAATTATTGAAATTGGACCAGGGCAGCTGAGTTATTAACGTTCAAAATCTTTCTTAATTTGTTACATGTTCCATTTTCGGTTTTCACAAAGTGTACCCCCATATAGAAATCAAAGACGTAGTCCTACGTCAAAATTCTATAATCCACATTAAATTTCGTATGAAGCGCCAATTGAAACAATCTTTTCGACGTCACTACAAGGGTGATTGATTTAACGAAAGAAACGAATCGTGCGGAATGAAAGCCGAGGAAAAACTAATTGCACCAATATATTCAGGCCTACAATTCCACACCTTCTATAGACAGGTTGAGTCTTGATAGCTAGCTGCTTGCGGGAACTGATGACCTTGACCAATGTCCAAATAATTCTCTTTAACAAATTTTTGGTGGCCCTGAAATGGACCGTTTTGTAGTGATGGTTGAGTAATTCTGAGCTGAGTGTTCAACACGGATGAGGCTGTCGAGCTGTCGATTGGGGCGAGGGTGACACGCTTGACATAGATGACCGACCCGCAGCGACTCACGAAGAACTACTGATTTCGATCCATAGCATAGCGGTGCAGCTTCTTCCTCCTTTGATGGTTGCTTATGTGGGCTCTGCAGCTCGCTGCTTGCAGGCGGCCTTTCGTTGTCACTGGAGAACAATTTTCAACGCCACACGCCGAAAGCACTGCTACTGCTGCTACTAATTTCGACGACCGAACACCACCAGTGGTGTGGTCGTTGGGAGCGTTCGGTTCTGAGTGTGGCGATCAGTGTGCAACATATTACGCAATTCCATCCTTCCTATTTGCACGCGCCCAAGGAACGGAGGCGAATGCCACTTCGACTTGTTTCGTCTACTTACTACTCTCTGACGACTGTGCTGGGGAAGCAGCATATGCATGTAGGCAATTGGTGGATTTGTTAGTTAATTCGACGCTTTTGGACAATGCTGGACATTTACCAGCTTTTCAATAGTTTCTTGTTGAAAATCAACATTCGGAAGCATTGTTATCGATGCGTAGCCATATTTCTGATCGATTGGTGATAAAATTATTGAAATTGGACCAGGGGCAGCTGAGTTATTAACGTTCAAAATCTTTCTTAATTTGTTACATGTTCCATTTTCGGTTTTCACAAAGTGTACCCCATATAGAAATCAAAGACGTAGTCCTACGTCAAAACATAACAAAATTTGTTATTATTTTAAAATTTGTAGTAAACCGGGATATTAAATTTTCGATTTCAAATTTAGTAATCGCAGGCATTCTATTGACAGTTTAATATTAACTATTAAAAAATGTTGTGATATAACTCATAATTCTCCTTGTATTGTACATGAACAAAGCAGTGTCAATCCTGCTTTGTATCCTGATAAATATGTTATCAGAAGTCAATACATTATCTCTAAAATACTGGAATTCATTATATAACTAGTTTATTTTGACGTAATACCAAATAAAGATTGAAAAAGTTGATTAAATTTTCAGTGATAAATGTGCATACATTGTTTTAATCAATTTAACCTCAATGACAAAAAAAAAACGAATATCAAAATTTGTTATCAATATGATTTCAAAAACATAATTTGATAATATATATATAACTCATTTTCTCCTTTCCTTCTGTTTCAGGTCATGTACGATCGAACTACCAACCGCATTTTCGTCACGTTCCTCGGCAGCAATGATGAACACGATCAGCGGGGTTCGTTCATGCCCGGAAAGGTACATGCCGACGTGTATCGTGCCATAAAACTGCGCAAACTGGGTGCCCGCAACCGGATCATGGAAATCAAAACCATGCGCCAGCGAGATGCCATTGATTTTGCAACGGAAATGAAACTGGGACACTGGGAGGACGCCAACGGATGGGTTCCACGGCGCAAGGTGATCCGCAATGCTCACCTCTCGGTGCTTCCGGCCATCCATCAGGCCGCTATGGTATGTCAGGTGACGAACGTGGTACATTGCAACAAGTTTTATCTGCGCCCGGAAGATACGAAAAACAAGGACATATTTGTGGACATCCATTCGAAGCTGAACTCGAGAATGTACCAGCTGGAGCGCTTTGAATCCGGTTATCAATTCAGCGTCGGTCAAGTCGTAGCTGCTCCCCTTGAAGAGGGTAGCGACCGATATGCTCGAGCTATTTTGAAGAGCTACAGGAACATGCGTACTGATCAAGTAATGTATACCGTGTTCTTTATGGATTACGGTCATTCGGCGATTCTGGGTAAATCAGCTTTCAGGAAATTAGACGGCCCTCTAGAGTACATGAAAGACATTCCTCAGCGAGTATTTGAGGCCTCTTTGACAGAGGTTCAGCCCTCGGCTATTATTTCGCCACAAGGCATTTGGACCGCACAGTCTATCAATCGTTTCAAGGAGATGACTCTCGGGAAGATTTTCGTTGCGGAAATCTATTCGGTAGTAAATAATGTGGCCAGTGTTATCCTGAAGAAGGGAGACGATTTTCCTATAAATTCCGAACTCATCCGATTGAAGTTCGCTCAGTACGCTGAAGAAAGCTACATTTCCAAGTTGGATCACGACCAACGTGAGCGTAAGCAACGGGAAATGTCCTTCGACGAGGACATCCGCCATGAAGTGTACAATTCGTCAAAAATGAATCAAACCATGTACGTAGAAGATGAGTTGGAAGATGTATCTCCCCCTGAAGAGAAACTGCGATGCAAGGTTTTGCTCTCGGGCCCACACAGTCCTTTGGAGACAACCGCTTCAGCGACGGTCCGATCCTCAGTTATGAAGCCCGTTACAATCGAAAATGATTCGGTGAATTCCATCCTGTTGGATTCAAATCCTCAGGATACTCACGAAAAGTTGCTCGTTGGTGCGTATGTTCACGAACAAGGCAATCGTTTGGTCGTTCGACAAGCTTCTCTGATGCCTAACATTCCCGGCTTTGGCGTCTTGATGGCACTGATTTTCTGTCCCACCTGTCAGGTGAAGAAGGATGAGGAAGGAACCCGCGTTGTTTCCCTTCTTACGGGCTTAGGTTTCGATAATACCACCGGAGAATCACTTTACCCAGAACACGACTTGGCAATGACGTTAGATATCGTTCTATCTGATGACGATATAGTTGAGGTAAGATGGACATTTTATCACTCATTGATATGAAAGATTTTCAAACCAACATTCCTCTTCAGATCAACGCTCTGCGGTACACCATGGATACCATCCTGCATACCGATCAGGACCAAACCGTGCCTAAGTTTGGTGACATTTCGATCGAGAACTTGAAAGCAAAAGTGAAGCAGTATATCATTAAGTAATTTTCCCTGCAGTAATATCACCTCCGATAGTACTCTCACTAATAATCGATAATTGTTTCTCATTTTAGAATTCTGGAACACGAGCGTAAATTCATGGACATACGCCATGCACCGAATGACTACAGCTGGAGGATCGAAGAAGACGCAAATCCGGTCGAGTCGTTGTCTTCGTCATCGAAGAAACGCAAGCAAGACTTCAACATCTACGACAATGCGATTTTCCCGCTTCTGCCTCCGCTCAACCTGCTGCCGGTCAGTGCCAAGCAGTTGGACTTCCTGAAGAAACACTGCCGCGAGCTGCACAAGTTGGCTCTCACGTATGTGTTTGATCAAAAGGTGTGTCGTTGGACAGCTTTCTAATTTTTTTTTTTTTCCTTTTCAATCGCTACAGGGATGTCAATCTACCACGTCACGGTATCTCATGCCAGATGTGCAACACCATTCTGGAGACATTGCCTCAGCTGCGTATTCACCTCTACTCGAAGTTGCATCGTGACCGCGAATCACAGATCAAGTTCCGCTAAGATAATAGTACCTTTGGCTTTTTTTTTTCGTTTATGAATTTCCAATTTATTTTCATTTTACTTTGCCGTTTTACCTCTATTCTATGTTCGGACGTTAATGTTAAAGTCTGAATTCGTAATTTGTTTTATTCATTTTGTTCTATTATATCCATAGATTTTGTCACGTCCCATGGACAAAGACAGAAATAAAGATATGGGAAAATACCCTATTCGCTAAAGCTGATTGAATACCGTCCTATAGAGTCTGTCAGTCACAGCAGGAGCCGCTCGAGGAAAACACGAGTTCTTGGAAGAGTTCAAAGATGGCCGTCATGATAGCTGATGTGCCCTATCACTTCAAGTTTATTAAGCACAAATCTCTGACTCTGTTGCGATATAGCTCCTGAAATTTTTACTCCCTGTTTACTGCACTGCAGCAAACGTGAAGTTCCAGTTTCTTTGCTATATGTTTGGGGGAGCTGAAATTTGTGATCTTGAAATTTTAAGGTGATAGTAAGATTATTAAAAAATAAGGTTTCCGCAGCGATTCACCTTAAAGCTCTGTACCTGCGATGCGTTTCTGCTACAATTACAATGGGGATGTCGACGGGATTCCTATTAAAAAAAAAAGTGATTTTTAAGGCGCTAATATTAGTTGCATCGTGTGTATGGGATTTTGATGTTCAAATTCAAAGGGCATGAAGTGGAACTTTTTTTTTGTATCTTTCAAAAGTAGACCAGAATAAAGAAAACACATTAAAGTTTGTTTAAGTAACCAATCTACGCGTATGCTGATCATATCTACTATCAACGCATGTGTTATGTTAAAGTGAACTTTATTTTCACGACGAGAGAAATTGTAGCCTGAATTTGAGTGAAATCTGGAATTTACTTCGGTCTCAAAGCATCAACGTCACTAACTGCTTATTGCTGAAGGCATGTCGAATAATTCCGGCTTACCTACGTATTCAGCAAGGCGTGTCCAGTAGTTACGGTATTGGAGCTAGCAAACCGACTCATCTCACCAGAAACAAAAGGTACATAGCTTTTCCAAGAAAAAATAATCCATTCAATAAAATTTACTATACTTCAGCACAAACTGCATCAAGTTTTTAATCATCCGAAATTAAACTAAAAATTAAAAAATTAAAATTTCCAAGTTCGGAATCTGAAAAACCCGAGATTTTCAAAATGTGTAGTAGTTCTTTTAAAAAAAATCACCTCCGAATGTTGACAGTTTAAAACAAATTGGGAAAACCTCAGCGCTGAATAACCTACGTTATTAGAAATGTCTCTTTCATCAGAGAAGTTAATATCTCTCTAAGTGAGATTTTTTAACGATCGTGTAGAAGTTCTGTTGACATCACCGTTGATTGTTTTTTTTTTTTCATTATTTCTTGGAATCATCCTTTGAGTTTTTTTTTTCAATTCTCGAATTTCTCAACATAGAAAACATAGAAAAACTGTCAAATTCCCTACAATATGATAATTTCCGGATAGGGGACGACGTGTAGAGGCTGTAAATCGATGCCAGACGCCATTTTGTAATCCAAGATGGCCACAATCGGTTCTAGTATTTTATTGTTGTTTTACATCAACAGGCTGGATGAAGCCTCAATGATTTTAACCTTATCAACTATGGTAAAAAAATACATTCAAGCATATTCATAACATAAAAAAAAACATTAAAAAACATATATCAAGAGCTTCATGTGAAAAGGGCATACAAGCTTTTTGTAAACAAACCTTTGTAGGCCCTTTGCTCGCCAACCAAGTGTCGCTCACGCAAAACAACAGCATCGTCGGGAAGAGAAAAGTTTCTCCTATCCAGTGATGTTGATGGTTTACGTGAATGTCATGGGGGTGGTGAAAATAGGACATAAGAAGGTTTGTTTACAAAAAGCTTATATGCCCTTTTCACATGTTGTTCTTGATATCTTATAGTCAGACTGCTGCCGGCGATAAACAGAAGAAAACTTTCGACGAAGCGCATCACGGGAGAGATGAAAGTCGAAAACAGATGCAACTCTGTTGAATGTTCTCTGCAGTCCGCAAATCGCACCGTACGCACCATAATTTGTGCGACGTAGAGGCAGTCTTAGCATAAGGTTATTACGAAGCGGTCGGGGTTGAACATTCAGGTCAATTTGCCTCAGGATAGCCTCACAATCTGTCCTTCCTTGCAGGATATCGGCCACGGTTAGGGCTCTGCTTGTGTCTCTTCTAGTCCGGAGAAGCTCTAGGTCGATAAGTTGACAACGGCTTTCGTAACTGGGTAATCGAAACGGATCATTCCAAGGCAATCTACGCAACGCAAAACGAAGAAAGCGACGTTGAACAGATTCAATTCTCTCGGCACTGTTATTGTAGTTTGGGTTCCAAACAGCTGAACAATACTCAAGCATCGATCGAACAAGCGAACAATAGAGAGATTTTAGACAGTAGATATCAGTGAAGTTTTTAGCTATTCTAACAATGAACCCTAAAGTTCTTGACGCCTTATCAACAACATATGCGATGTGTTGCTTGAATGAAAGCTGCGAATCGAAGATCACACCCAAGTCTTTCACCTGATTCACGCGTTCGATTGTCGAGCCAAGCAGGTCATAGCTAAATATTATCGGTTGTTGTTTTCGTGAGAACGTAATAGCGGAGCATTTGGCTGGGTTCACTACCATTCTGTTTAACCTGCACCAACTAGCGAATACATTCAGTTGACGCAATGGAGCAGATTCGTAGGAAGATTTTGAGGTCATCTGCATATGATAACCGAGGAGCTTCGATGACCAGATGTTCGTCGTTGAAGTACAGTATAAAAATTAACGGTCCCATGTGGCTTCCCTGAGGTACACTGGAGTCGCTTTTTACGCGGTTTTTTTTTACACGGTTTTTTTTACGCGGTTTTTTTTTACGCGGATTTCGGAATTTACGCGGTTTTTTTTTACGCGGATTCCGGAATTTACGCGGTTTTTTTTACGCGGATTTCAGAATTTACGCGGTATATCGCTTTTTACGCGGTTTTTTCTTACACGGTTTTTTTTACTCGGTTTTTTTTACGCGGATTTCGGAATTTACGCGGTTTTTTTTTACGCGGATTCCGGAATTTACGCGGTTTTTTTTACGCGGATTTCAGAATTTACGCGGTATATCGCTTTTTACGCGGTTTTTTCTTACACGGTTTTTTTTACGCGGATTTCGGAATTTACGCGGTTTTTTTTTACGCGGATTCCGGAATTTACGCGGTTTTTTTTTACGCGGGACGTATCACCCGCGTAAAAAGCGACTCCAGTGTATACCTGATGTGGCGAAGAAGCTAGCTGATCTGCAATCTCCTATGGCAACCTTTAGTTGCCGACCGGTAAGATATGATCGAAACCAACTCAGAAGATTACCGCATACACCGAGCCTGCCGAGTTTAGCAATCGCAATAGCATGGTTCAACTTGTCGAATGCTGCGGATAGGTCTGAATAAATAACGTCCGTTTGAACCAGATCCGACATGCTTTCGGTTATTTACGATGTGAGACACAGCAGATTGGTGGTTGTAGAGCGGCCGACAGTAAGCCCATGTTGATCAGCACTCAAATACTGCTTGCAATGGGACAGCAACGGTTCCATATGTTATGAGTACAACTGCCGTGCCACCTTACTCATTCATCTTGGTTGGTGGCAACACTGTGAGAAGAGAAAACAAAAAGGTACTGTAGGTGCTTTTTTCATTCGTGGTCGAACATTCGAAGTGTTAACATCGTTTCTTAAATAAAGTTTCTTTTTATTGTTCGTGAACTAAACTCGGCCTTTCAATTCTGATGAAAACCTCTGACCAATAGGTTATGGGCCCAGGTAATCGTGGAAAGTATCGAGCTTTGCGGTTCATCGTCGCGGAAAAAGTGGATTTTGCGAAGTAAACAAGTCGGGAGTGAACGTGTTCGTGCCTGCACTAAACAAGATGGCGGAATCACACATCTCGATTGAGAAGCTGAGCGACCAGAACTACACAATCTGGAAGTTCAAAATGCAGCTTCTAATGTCCCGTGAAAAAGTGCTGAAAGTTGTGTCGGAGCCGAAACCTGCGGAACCTGATGCTGTGTGGCTCGCAAACGACGAGAAGGCGAGGGCGCTGATCGGTCTGGCACTGGAAGACAGCCAGCTAATTCACGTGATGCAGACCACTACGTCGAAGGAAATGTGGGACGCTCTTAAGGGATACCACGAGCGGTCATCTCTTTCGAGTAAAATCCACGTCATGCGCCAGATGTTTGCTACCCGGATGTCGGAGGGTGGCAACATGGGAGAGCACCTGAAGGAGCTCACGTCGTTGCGGCTTCGACTGATCGCACTTGGTGAAGAAATGAAGGATCCGTCGTTCGTAGCCTTGATGCTGTCGAGCCTGCCGAAATCATACGATGGCTTGATCGTGGCGTTGGAGAGTCGACCAGATGCAGACCTCACGGTCGACTTCGTCAAAGGGAAGCTGTTGGATGAAGGCCGACGTCGAGCGCAGGAAGGTCTAGAAGAAGAAAAAGCACTGGTGTCGAGTGGAAGTAGTGAGAAGAGTAGATTTAAAAGTGAAAAGAAAAATGACAAGAAGAAAGAAAAACTGTGCCATTATTGTGGTAAGGAGGGCCATTTTCGGCGAGACTGCCGGAAGTTGGTGGCTGACAGGAAGGAAAAAGCAGCTTGTGAAAAGGCAAACGTTGCCGTTGAAGCAGAAGATAGTGTGGATCTGTGTTTGTTCGTTGGGAGAGCTGAAGAAGCCGGGTTGTGGTACTTAGACTCTGGTGCCACTTCTCATATGACAAACGACGCATCTATCCTGGTGAAGCTGGACAAATCGAAGCAATCAGCAATCTCGTTGGCTGACGGCCAATGCATCAAATCGACTGGTGCAGGAAGTAGCAAGCTTGTGTCCGTGAACGGAAATGGTGCTCGGATGAACGTTTCGCTGGACAACGTGTACCATGTGCCGTCGCTCGCAACAAACCTACTTTCGGTGAGTAAAATTACTGATTTGGGGTTTCAAGTTTCGTTCGATAAGACCGGGTGCAGAGTCCTGAAAGGCGAAAATGTGCTGTTAGTGGGTCAACGTAAGGGTGGCCTATATCACCTGCAGCGTTTTCCGGAGCAAGCCAAGTTAGCGTATTCGAATCATGGAGTTTCCTGTTTACACCTGTGGCATCGTCGGCTTGGGCACCGTGACATGGAGGCGGTAATGAAGATTCTGCGGAATGATTTGGGACACGGTTTAAAAGTGGATCGTTGTGACGTAAAGTCTGTTTGCGAATCCTGCTGTGAGGGCAAGTTGAGCCGTGAATCATTTCCGAAAGTTTCATCTTCGAGAGCTTCAGTTGTTGGTGATTTGGTGCACACGGACTTGGGAGGACCCATGGAGGTGCCAACAGCGCGCGGTAGTCGATTCTTCATGACAATGGTGGATGACTATAGTCGTTATACGGTTATCTACCTGTTGCATAAGAAGTCGGAGGCCGAGGAGAAAATTCGCGAGTATTGTGCTTTGGTACGCAACCAGTTTGGGCACTATCCGAAAGTCATCAGATCGGATGGTGGCGGAGAGTATGGCAGTAAGTCTCTGCAGAAGTATTTTGCTGATCATGGAATAGTGCATCAACGGACGGCTCCGTATTCGCCTCAACAGAATGGGGTGGCCGAACGCAAAAACCGGTACCTCGTTGAGATGATGCGGTGCATGCTGGCGGATTCGAAGATGGAGAAGCTGTTTTGGGGCGAGGCGATTTCGACTGCCAACTACCTGCAGAATCGCTTGCCTTCGTCTTCGGTAGAGTCTACGCCTTACGAGCTGTGGTACGGGAGGAAGCCTGCGTACGGATATTTTCGAGTATTCGGATCGGAAGCCTTCGTACATGTTCCGAAGGAGAAGCGCCGGAAGCTAGATAAAAAGGCGGAGAAATTGGTGTTCGTTGGTTACGCGGAGGGGCAGAAGGCCTATCGGTTCGTGAATCTGGAAACGAAAGGAATCACCATTAGCAGGGATGCGAAGTTTTTTGGAACAGTGCGATGTTGAGGTTGCCAAACAGGAGCCTTCGACGTCAGGAGGAGTAGTGGTAGTGTCACTCGGACCTACTTCACCGCTCGAGAATCCGGCGGCCGGTACAAATAATGCCGAGGAAAGTGTTGGCGAAATAAATGATACCGATCTTAATGCAACGCAGTACGACAGCGCGACCGATGAGGAACCATCGTTCCGAGGTTTTCCTATGGATGAAATCGCACGCAGATCCGGTCGTCCGAACAAAGGAATCGCGGCAGTACGGTTGATTGAAGAGGCCTATGCAACGGGTACTGTACATACTGCAGTTGAACCCAGGAATTTGAAGGAAGCATTAACCTGTAAGGAAAACGCAGAATGGAGTGCAGCAATGGTGAACGAGTTGAAATCACATGCGGAGAATGGCACTTGGGAGCTGATGGAGTTACCTGCAGGACGGAAGGTGGTAGGTTGCCGCTGGGTCTTCAAATTGAAGCGGAACGCAGCTGGGGAGGTGACCAAACACAAGGCGCGTCTGGTGGCTCAAGGCTATTCGCAGCGGTTCGGCGAGGATTACGATGAAGTTTTCGCTCCCGTCACGAGTAAAGCCCTACAGTAAAAGTATGGACGTCTGTCAAAAGTTGTTCCAATCGAACCGTCAAAATGCACTGCTTTGCTCGATTGGAACAGCTTTTTTCAGTTTTGTGGTGACAGTCGTCCATACTTTTACTGTAGGGCTTTAGTCACGAGCCATTGACGAGTGCACGGATGGATTTGAGTTCACTCACTCGACAAAAAGTGACACAACAGCGGGGCCCTGTTTACTAAAAATGAACACATATGTGTTCATTTTTAGTAAACAGGGCCCCGCTGTTGTGTCATTTTTTGTCGAGTGAGTGAACTAAAATTCATCCGTGCACTCGTCAATACGACTCTTCGCATGATGCTTGCTCTAGCTTCAAAGAAGAAAATGACACTTAAGCATTTCGACATCAGAACGGCCTACTTATATGGAGAGCTTGAACAGGACTTGTTTATGCGGCAACCGCCTGGATACGAGGAGAAAGGCAAGGAGCACTTGGTTTGCCGTTTGAAAAGAAGCATATACGGACTCAAACAGTCCGCACGTTGCTGGAACCAAAAATTACACGGTGTTCTTGTGGACATGGGTTTTCAGCAGAGTAGTTCTGATCAGTGCTTATACATGAAGATCGAAGATGGGAAGAGGGTATTCCTGTTATAACGATTATAACGATATAATGGTTGGATGTGAAGATGAAAAGAAGATTGACTCAGTGTACCAATCGTTGAAGAGACATTTTGAGATCACCTATCTCGGAGACTTGAGCTACTTCCTGGGACTGGAGGTTAAGCGAGAGAAGGGTGACTATAGTGTGAGCCTCGAAGGCTACATCGATAAACTTATTGACAAGTTTGGATTGAGTGATGCAAAGGTTGCTAAGACGCCAATGGACGAAGGGTTTTTAAAAGTGGAAGATACGAGTGCCTCTTTCGCTGACGAAACGAAGTTCAGAAGTTTGGTTGGCGGCCTTCTGTATATTGCTGTGTGTGCTAGGCCGGATATTGCTGTTAGTACGGCGATACTTGGCCGTAAAGTGAGTGCTCCTACGGAGGCATGCTGGGTAGCAGCGAAGCGAGTGGTTCGCTATTTGAAAGCGACTAAACATTGGAGATTGGTGTATAACGGATCTGGTTATGGTCTGATCGGCTATACTGACGCTGATTGGGCTGGCGACGCTAGTACGAGGAAGTCAACAACCGGATACGCTTTCTGCTATGCTAACGGGGCTGTTTCATGGACCAGTCGTAAACAGGCCTGTGTTACCTTGTCGTCTATGGAGTCAGAGTATGTGGCTCTGAGCGAAGCTACGCAAGAACTTGTTTGGCTTCGTGGATTGGTGAAAGAGATGGGCGAGCCAGATGATGGTCCGGTGACGATGATGGAAGACAATCAGAGCTGTATAAGTTTCGTGAATTCCGAAAGGACCACTCGTCGGTCAAAACACATTGAGACAAGAGAGCATTTTGTCAAGCAGCTGTGTGAGCAGGGTCTCTTGAAGTTAGAGTACTGTCCAACTGAGCACATGGTGGCTGACGTGCTTACTAAGCCCCTGGGAACTACGAAACAACGGAAGTTCTCAGGAATGCTGGGACTGTCATCAAATGGTGGCACTATACGTTGAGGAGGAGTGTTTTGAGTACAACTGCCGTGCCACCTTACTCATTCATCTTGGTTGGTGGCAACACTGTGAGAAGAGAAAACAAAAAGGTACTGTAGGTGCTTTTTTCATTCGTGGTCGAACATTCGAAGTGTTAACATCGTTTCTTAAATAAAGTTTCTTTTTATTGTTCGTGAACTAAACTCGGCCTTTCAATTCTGATGAAAACCTCTGACCAATACCATAATCACTAGCTCGAATAGCTTCGAAACGGCACTTAACGATGTAATTCCTAGATAGTTATCCACAGCTCGTTTCCTTCCTTTTTTGTGGATGGGAAACATGTGCGCAAATTTCCAGCAAGATGGAAATATGTCACTGGAGCGAGACATTCGGAACAGGCGAAGAAGCGGAATTAACAGCTAGCAATATGTTTCTTCAAAAATACAGATGGAACTCCATCAGGTCTGCATTAACATCAATTGCATCCAGCGTTTGATCATTTACTGGAACGTTCCTGGTAGCCAGGTTAATATGGTCGTCAGTAATTATCTCATTAGTGAATACACTGGCAAACTTTTCGGAAAAAGGTGGCATATATCCTGAACGGTGGCAGCAACTTCTCCGTTGAATTCCATAGACGATGGGAGACCGGATTCCCAAAAGGATTTCGGATGTAGCTTAAGTTTGCGCTGGATGTCTCGTTGGAAACTTGAAAAGCATTCACGACTGACTCGCTGGTACATGTGATTCAGCCTCACATAATGTAGTTTCAGAGAAAGCGTGCGATACTTCGTAAATCTTCTCAATGCTGCTCTCTTGATTGACTTCAACCTACGTAGCTCTCTTGTCTGCCAGGGAGGGTGAGACATTTTGTGGTGAGTTCTTTTCGGGACGTGTCTGTCAATGACATATGCCAAGACAATCGAAAAGGTTTGCGCTGCAGCCTCAACGTCATCTGGATCAAGGATGTTCTCCCATCCCATGCTAGACAATACATCTATGATGCTACGGTGGTCAGCTTTACGGAAGTCATAAGAAACCGTAGCAGTATAGTCGTCGAAATCACGCACGAGTTTATCCTCAACAGTGACAATTAGAGGAGGGTGATGTGGAACTAGCTTAGTTAATGCACAAGGAGCCGAGGAAATTGATCGAGCCCTGTCCTGTGTGCTCACGAAGCAGAGGTCCAAACTACGACCATTTTCGTTAACTACATGGTTAATTTGAGAAAGCGTCGCTGCGCTGTAGTTGTCGAGAAGGCTAATAGCTCCTGCGTGAAATGTAGAGCTATCAGGATTTGGGTACAGGAATCCGCTATGCGATGGACTCCACGAAACACCTGGCAGATTGAAGTCACCAAAAATGAATATCTCATCAACTGGAGTGGCACTTTCGACAACTGTGAAAACTGAACGACAGTGAGTATCGATGAGTTCATTGTCGCGGACTCGAACAGGTGGAATGTACAGAGCGCATAGAAATGGTGTGCGATCACCCAGATTGATGGCTGTCCAAACCTGCTCCACATAGTTCCATGAATCGTTCTCGATGGCCTTTGCCTCCAACCCGCTACGGACAGCTACAAGGACACCTCCACCAGTAGATTTACGGCTGTTTTTAGGATTCCGATCGCAACGAAAGACCTCGTTGTCAGGACCGAAGACTTGACTGGAAAGCGTTCGATAATCGAGCCACGTTTCGCACAGGACAATAATATCGTAGCAACGATCCGATACAGCTAGGTGGTACTCTTCAACATCAGAATTCATTCCACCGGCGTTTTGGTAGAAGATCACGACGTCCTGCTTGCGGCAAGGAATCGAACGACTGCTCTCCCTGGAAATCACAGATACATCAGGCAATAACTGACCATCATCAAGTCTCATTGGATACTCGCCATAGTGAGTGGGTTGGAAGACCCCCTCTCCGCATCCGACAGCAGGTCCGGAACGACTATGATGAACGAAGGCTGCTGATGGCAGGACGGAGGGATTGGGGGCTTCCATGGGGCTTTCTACGGCGCGTTCCGGGTTTCCAGGATTGGGAGTTACAGAGGCATCAAGAAAAACTGTCAAATACCACAATATGGGTATTTCCGGAAGGGACGACGTGTAAACGCCAGAGACCGATCTCATTTTATCGTTGTTAAAAAAAAATTAAAGTGGTCAGTATTATCTAATTAAATAATGCTTCTATACATGCCACCAAATATCACGTCTTTGATTCAATCCCTTGATCAAGGCATCATCAAAAATCTCAAGCTGAACTATGTCAAGGGAAGCTACAGTTTTATTCTGGAAACAGCCGAGAATGAAGGCTTTCACTAGCACTGATTGTTTGTCATCGAAAGAAGAAATACATTGTGGAATAGATTTACAGTTTACGAAAGAAAAAATAAAACAAACTAAAGCGTTTAATCGTTTTGAGGAGTTCTCCACGATACGTTGTCATCTTGCTTAATGATACGCTATACACATCGTACAAATAATACGCAATAGGCTTGGTAAGCCTTATTCAGGAAAATTAATGCAAGGCAAGAATTTGAGCTCTAAAATTAATTTTCCTAGTGGATTATCGCCAAACCTACGCCGTAAACGGTTCACGTTAACTGTGCTGAACTGATACGAGGCTGTCCATAGCCACTAAATGTCCCTTGGAAAGCCGATTGCCACCATTTTGGATCCCAACAACCTGAACAACTTTCCTAAAGACAGCAACTTTCTATATGGACAGGTTCTCGAGATACAGTTTATATAGGAAGTTCACATGCACACTAGCGCTGTGTAGTGAGAGAGTTCTGAACTAATATGAATACCATACAAAAGGACATGATCCACTGAACAACTTTGCTGAAGACAGTAACCTTTTTTATGACCATGATCACGAAATATGCTTGTTGGACTTAAGATCCATATATTATAGCACCCGTCATAAGTAACATAAAATTGAAGCGCCTCTAGTGGCATAGTTCCCAATTTAACCTGAATCCAATGACACAAGCTTGTTGGTCTATCCCAGTACAACAACTTTGTCCAAGACAGTATAGCTTGGTATAGCTCTATATATTGAAACAAATGAGATAATCCACTACAGCCCCTATTAGTGCAAATCCCATAAGCTCTGGGTATCCTTATTCGGCAATAAGGATTCCTGACTGTATGTAGTTATTTGATAATACGTCTTCTTCAAATCAATGATCGCGGAAAAAAAACATGTCGAAGAGTAGTGTCATAAATATGTATTTCCTCTCGTGCTTGTAATGCGTACTATGGAATAAGTAGTTTATTTCTCGTTACGTCTGCTTGAAACAATGGAATAATAGAGTTAAATAGAGCGTCCGGCTATTGCTGCTGCTACACTCTTACTGAGGATTAGGACTAGCGGTATTGTAGTTCTTGAGCACAGTTGTAGTTGGCGATGGCGTTAGACTAGTTTCGGGACTAGTACCGAACAAACTAGGGCTACTTATGCTGAGACTCGGATAGGACTCGATTGGTTGAAAATGGCAACTTTCTGGCAACTGTCGTGGTAAGCTATTGTAGCAATGGTCTCTACTTGTTTGAGGCCCCTGTTGGTTGCTTGTACTGGGGTTGTTTGGTTCCATTTGATGCCGGAGCATTTCCAGAGGGTCCCGGGGGATTTCTCGAGCGCGTGTAGCCCACATTTCGGCTGCTTTCTGTTTGTTCCTGCAGCTGGACTGGTGTGGCTGTTGGCGCTGGTGTGGTTGCTGGCGCTGGTGCAGGTCGCTGGGTTGGAGACTGTACGGACTGCTCGGTGGGGTAGCTTGATTCATCATATACTTGCTCAGTGGTGTACTGCTGTGCATCATATGGTTGCTGATAATCCTGGTACTGCTGTTGTTGGTCGTAGCCTTGTTGGTCATATGATTCTTGCACGTACTGTTGATTTCCATATTCATCGTATTGGCTTTGGTCATACTGCTGGGTGGGGTCATACTGGGATGCATCGTATCCGGTGGTCTCATCATAGGGTTGCTGGTAGGATTGATCCATATCTCCGGATTGTGATGGGTATTGATCGACTGCTGTTGGTAGGTACTGTTCCACGGATTCGGCGTGCCCTGGCTCCGATACATACTGGTTGGGTTGTGTCTGCTCGATGTATGCAGTAGGTTGTCGAATCGATTGCCTGGATGCCCGTTCGCTGCCGACAATGGATTCGCGTGATAATCTGCCACTACTGCCGGTGCCGTCTGGTTTAGTGGTTGTACTGTCGCTTGTCCGGGATAGTCGTTCAGCGTCAGTACGTCCAGGCTCCGACTCCTTTCCTTGCAACTTGGCTGCAGTGTCCTCATTGGGGATCGATGCTCGGGAAAGACGAGACTCGCTTCGTTTCTCATCGGTGTACTTGTTTCCTTTGGGTTCATTGTTGTCAATGATGGAGCTTGTACGAGACAACTCGGCATTTGGTTGCTGCCGACTGGTGGCATACTGTCTATCGGATATCTGTGATTCGGGTCGGGATGTTTTGCCAACAGCAGATGGTTGTGCGGCGGCTGTTGATCGACCAATGGCATCATCAGGCTGTTGGGCTGCTCTGATTGGTGGATAGTGGGCGGCTGTGCTACCGGGCCGTGATACGATCTTGGGAGCTAAGAAAAAGTATTGTAGAATTGTAATAGCATTAGAACTATCAGAGCTGAGTAGGGTTGATTATCCTTAATGAATAAATGGATAATATATGTCATGTTCATCTATAAGGACAAAACAGTATTACTAATAGGTGACACACTTATGCAGATCTCCGATGCATAACATTTTATAAAATTAAATTTTCATTATGTTATTGAAGCTATCCTATAATAATATCATCCAGCAAGATTATCGCGTAGCTACTCAGGTTTAATACTCTTCCGTGTAAAGGAGGAGTAAAGGAGCGTAGGGATGGCCTAACGAATAAAATAAAGTATCTAAACAAAGCTTCTGTACAACTTTTATAAGAAGCTTGTTTGGAGTTGGCGAAAAACTACATGAAAAGTTATTGATGGATGTTAGACCCCTCCCTCTGCATATGATTGTCGATGCACACATTTTTAATATTTTAACACACATATTTCAACGGACACATAAAAAATCCAGAATTTTAACAAAATTTCAAGGTTCTGAAACTGTCGTGACTTGCAAATAAGTTACATGCTGGTCTTAAAAGCGTAAGATCTTTGATCAGTATACGGGGCATATTTTCAAGGTTCTGGATGGTCAAAACAAATCAAGGTAAGGTATTGATTTTTTGTTCATCTTTGAAACAATTTGCGATAACCTGAACATAGTAAATCATAAAAAATTCTATTTAGATATATTTTATTTTAAGATTGTGGGGCTTTGAAATGGTTTATCCCAGGAGATTTATTTTAATTTCAAATATGATTCATTAAAATTTTACCTCCCTGTTTTTATAAACCTGGCTATGCTCTTACTCCTTAGAATGGCCGTTTCTCTTTGCATCGGTACATTTCCGGTTTTTAGATAAATTAGCAATGCTCTGACAACCGCTGCATCTGTACAGTTTTTAAACGATTTCAAACCCCCCTCTCCCCCACGTGGCCAAACATACACTGGCCAATAAAAAAATAGTGTATGGACCATGAATACTTCATCCACCTCTAAAACTCCACGTCCACGTCAAATTGATATGAACGGTACTCGGTCATAGAACCAAAGTATGTTGAACCGAAATTGTCAAGGATTTGGGATAAAGATAATCTTCATGACACAAACTTACCATTTGAAGGCTCTCAAGATACGGGACGAGCATTGTTCGGATCAATGTTAGAATCGTACTAAATTTTTGCAGCAACTTTTCATGCAGATCATGCAGGTCCTGATTGCTTACTTCATCGTGATGTACCGGATATGCTTCCGCGTTTGATGGTTGCACCTCATTTGGACCGTACACTGCCCATCCTACCTTGGATCACCAGGCTTACCAACCTTTGCTTCAGTCGGTGCAATCAAGTGGATATTGTTCAGACCGATCAATAAACCCGGGCGCTGGTTTTCGTACGAAGCAATCGGTAGCCCTTGAAGATTCTTCATTCGCTGACTGAACACCGACGCACTTAGGAATTGCTTCGGTAGTAGCAGCTAGTCTACAGTTCGAACCGTGCCGAGTTGATGTTTTTCATTCCCATCTCGTCCGGAAATGAACAAGTCCATCCGTCGGGATCCCTTCTCCAACTGTTCCTTCGTTCCTTGGACACCTAGCTAATCCACCCAGGAAATTTCCTTCAGAGTCACTGATGCGCCCTCGTCCATAAAACGCTAACGTATTAACCGACCGCTTACCGAAACACAAGGTCACTGGTATCATACGGAACATGATGGTACTGGTGGTTCGAAAGTGTGCGTTATGGTTACCACGGATACGGGAGCGGAATGCAGTAGAGGATTATGATGCTCCCGACATTCGTCGATGTTGCACCGGATCTTGAATTTGCACGGAGCGTTACCGTGATCATTGAGGCAGACAACGCAGAGTTTCCACTTTTCTACCAACTTCAAACGATCCCGAAATGTCCAGCCCTTGAAATCCTGGCAGAATTGCAGACGATGGTCGGTCCGCTTGCACGCTTTGCAAGGTTTCGGACGATGCTCGCCGACGCCGGAGATCCACCACGCTGTGATTGTATAAATGAGCTCCCTTTTCCTTCGCTTTGCTCTTTCCGGCGTGCACGTTGCAAATTGGATTCCGCTCTGAACTCGCAAACTTCTGCAACAATCTTCGACACAAAATCGGTGAAAGTATGCAGATTTACCCTCCTTTTCCGAATTTTGTAACGAACCCACTCACGCTTATCATGGGCCAGAAGCTTGTCGACGAGATCATGGATAAGGAGAGAATTAACCAGGTGTTGCCCTAGATCCGCTGCCTCTAGATGCTCGCATAACTGCTCCATAGCATTGCCAAATGAAATGTACAACGCTAATTTGTCCGATTTCGGAGAATCTAATCGCCGCACTTTCTCAATGTGACACTGTACCAACTGTTCCGGGCGTCCATACAGCTGGCGAAGTTTGCTGATGATTTTTGGCACCGATTTGGGAAACAGTAGCTGTCCTCGAACGCTTTCCAACGTCAGACCCTTCAAGCTGTCCTGTAGCCGAACAAGATTCTCAAAAGAAATAGGAGGAAGGGTTCTAACCTCAAATACGATGCCGGGAGCTGGAGATTTCACGAAGCCTGCGAATCGTAGTCCGAACAAGATGAGGGCATGCTATGTTGTGACCAATGTAATGTTTGGTATCATTACCGGTGCGCTTATCGGAGGTGCATTTGGTCGCGTTCCCAGACGAAGTAATGCTAGGGTAGAGAACTACTTTGGCCTAATCGCCCATTTTGGCCTATCGAGTACAAAACATTAAATAAATCCATGATTTCGGCGTTAGCAAGTCAATTATGCGTTTGGTACGATGCTTTAGTTCAAAAGCTACCGAACGAAGATAATAAAAACGCGTGATATGGGTTATTCTCAAAAACAAAAGAAGCGCTCCGAACGAATCAATTTGTATCTTCTTCCGATAGGCCGAACCGAATTTAATGGCGTTTCAATGCGTTAGGCCGAATTTAGAATCCGTAGGCCGAGTTTGGGGTTAAGAAGAAGTGTTAGATTTTTAACAATATTTCAACAATTAGTTACTCTTCATCAAATCTTACGGTACTTACGGAAAGGTTAATACATTTAGAAGTCATCTCCAGTGTGAAAAAAAAATCCGCTCGAGAAATAGAGGTAAAGCGCGGATTGTGATTAGTAGGTGCCAAATTAGATCTAAGCCCTTCTCCTGGGAAATGGATCGCTCAAAGCGAACCAGAAGCCAATGCAGATCTGAACAAGCATTATTTCAGGATTTCAGACTAGAAAGATCTTTTAGAGATAGTGGAACGTTAAAAAATCAAGTTCAAGTAACGAAGATCCTGGTCATGGGAAATATTATTTTAGATGACCATATCATTCGAGCAGTTTAATGACGATTCCTATACCACTCATACTTTGCCGTGGATTATTATTTTGAACTTTCGACTTATAGAACCTCGAGAAAATAAGGCCTTATTAATGTTCTCCCTAAAAAGTCAGCAAACAGTTTCCTCATTTCCCTTAAGTGAACCCTACACCATTGCTTTTATTGACAATAATCGTATTGTCAATACAGTCTATATTGACGTCAATATATAGGTATTGACAATATTCCCGTATTATTCACATCATCAATATTAATGCCAATAATTCCTCTACCTGTTGCTAACACTTCAGTTCAAACTGGATTCTTCTAGTTTTTTACGCATCCAGTTAAACAGTTACCGTTTGAAATCTCCAAGTTTTCTAAGATTTCATCCAGTTTTATCCAGTTTTTTTACTATTGATGGCAAAATATTTTGAGGTATGATTTCGAGCTCGAAAACCAAGAATTAATGAATTTCTCGCAATCTTAAACAGATTTCAGAGTTCTCCTCAGCATTTATATAATAGCCTGGAGACGACCAGCCCAGGGCTGAAAGTCTCCTTAATAAAGATATAAAAAAAATTACATAATAATATTCTTAAATCCCATGCAATTACCATAGAAATTATTTTTTGCTGCTCTCAATTCACATTTATTCTTTGAATTAATTTCCTTATAATTTCCATGGAATAAGAATTTTCAAAAAAATATTAATTCTTTCTTCTGAATTTTCTAAAAAATTATCACCAGAATATCCATCAAATACTCCTCGGAAATCCTTTGAAATTATCCTCAAAATATGTTGAAACTACCCTCATCGAAATTCAAATCCCTCATATTTTTTTTCTTTAGATTGCCTTAGTTCCTCAGAATTCTTTTGGAATACTTCTAAGAAATCCATTGGTATTATTTTCAGAATTTTCGTAGAATTTACTACTTTGAATTTGTCCAAAGAATTCACTTTCAGTTCTCCTCACAATTTTTATAGATTTCTTCTAAAAATTGGTTTGGCATGCAAGTCAGAACTCTCTTGGAATACCTTTGAAGCTCTCCTAGAATTATTCTCAGAATTAATTGTAATCCTTCATTTAGCATACCCATGTATTCTCCGAAAATTCCCAAGAAATATGCTCTTGTTTATTTTTCTCTTTTTAAATTGGCTCACTTCTTGACTAGCCTATTGGTTCCAAGCAAATCGATTAACGTACCCCATTCTAGTCAAAATTCTAGTACTACACAATGTTTGTTTTGATTCGCTATGAAAGTTTGACAGATAAAATGAGGGGTTCGTGAATTTTCCTATGATTCGAGGGGTGCATCGATTAGCTTGGGACCGAAGATAGTACCAGAGCTGAGCCAAAAAGTTGAGCTCGTTTCTTCGGGACCTTCTGGTCTTAGAGTTACCTATATGCTATTAGCATAGAGGTAACTCCGGGACCACTGGGTCCCGATGAAAATCATTATTATTTTTGGCTCACTCAGTACCAGAACAACGGTCCCAAGCAGTCCCAAGCTATTTCACTCACCCCTGCAAGTTCTGCATGAATCCACACACCCCTGATGTTATCTGTCAAACTTTCATAGCGAATCAAAACAAACATAGTGTAGTAATAGAATTTCAACTAGAATAGGGTAGTTAATCGTTTGCTTGGGACCAATAGGCTACTAAAGTGGTGAGCCAATTTAAAATCGTTAGTTTCGTATTGATTGTTGCTATTAGGGTGTTCAACACAGATGAGGCTGGTGAGTTGTATGTTTTTTGGAACGAGAGTGACGCACTTGGTATAGATGGCTCACAACAACTAACAAAGAGCTACTGATTCCGATCAGTAGCGGTACGGCTTATTCCTCTTTCTATGGTGAATGGGCGCTCATGTTGGCTGCAGCTCGCTGCTTGCGGGCAGCCCAGTGACAAAACGACATGAAACTTAAACTTAACTCTTGATCGAGAATCCATAACGGCCGATTCAAATGTGCAGCGATCCCATCTGTCAAAACCATAGAATTTTTTTATCTAGAAAAAAAAAATATTTGTCCTAAATAGATTAGACACGAACCAACTCATAAATTTTGTACACGTGTTCATGGCTAGGATAAATATGTTCCACGAACACGGCGGCAGATGTCAGTTTTGTGGTTTGATCAGAATTTTTTTTTTGTAATTTGTATGATCATTCATGTCGGTTTGTCGGTGAGCAGTCTTCCGTTGTAAACTGGAGAACAATGTTCAACGCTACGCGCCGAAAGCACTGCTGCTGCTGCTGATAATAACAACCAACCGGACACCACCACACACGGTGATTGAATAAGTACTGTTCAGTGAGACCGGATGGAATTCGATTTTGAAATCTGTATTAGAGAAAGAGCTTTTTGCAGGCAATCGGTGATAAGTTTGATCACCATTGCAACAGTTGGACATTTGTATAATTTTCAATAGTGGCATATTGAAAATTAATAAAGTGTTCATTTTAACAGATTTGTAGAAAAATTTCCAATCGATTGGCTTGTTTAGATTTGAAATCCATCCGCTATTGACAGAGTTATAAGTGGTCAAAACCTGACCACTTTTCGTAATGCAGTCGATTTTGGTTTTTTGAAATTGCATCCGCAATATGTTGCCGAAAGACATAATCCTACGTCAAAATTCCTTCATAAGTAAACTTTTCCAGTTTTTTTTTTGTATATGTTTATGGGCCCTTTAACGTGTGTCATTTAGGTCCACCTTTTTCATTTAAAAATATCAATGAAATTTAGTAATGCTACAAGTATCAGTATTGATTTGAAGACTTACGGCACCGTAAAGTTTTTTTTTTTTAACAGTGGAGTCTTACCAAATGACACATTCTACGTGATGTTACAACGGTTTTTGCCTGTTTTTCTTCTTCAGTTTTTGCATTGTAGGGGAAATGGCTCTAATGTTGGCCTATGGATGTAAGATTGGGCCCATCGCTAAAAATCTGCTTTTTATCAATTTTATTTAGATGAAAGCGTCATTGGGACGGCAGTAATGATATTTTTGGACGCTATTGAAAATTTAGGCGATTTCTGAATTTATGTATGGGCCCAAATTAGGGGCATTTCGGCCGACATTACATCCATTTCTCCTATTTGAAAAAAGTAACCCCAAAATAATCATGCAGATTTGAAAAGCGCGTTAAATTTCCTATAAGAATTGATCAAGAGTTTCTGATTGGAGTAGCCCAAAATGTTTTGGCTAGTAGTTGTTGAGAGAGCTGCGTCATTTCGCCGAAGGATGTTTCGCCGAATGGGTCATTTTGCCGAATTTTAATCATGAATCAATATACAATTAAAATTACTTTCGAACGCATTTAAATAATAGATATTCCTATGTAAAGCAACTCGAAAGAAATTCTCATGTTTAAAAGAAGGAAGCATTCCTATTAGTTATTGATTGTTTAGAAAATAATGAAATCAGTTCAACTCGAAAGAATTGGTCATGTTTAAAAGAAGGAAACATTTCTACAAATGTAAAACATTGATTATTTACTGAGCTTTGAGAAAAGTTCAAAACCGTAGAAAATGGTTTGCTCTTCGGCGAAATTACCCATTCGGCGAAATGACCTTCGACGAAATGTCCCGCTCCCGTTGTTGAGTAGTGTAGCTGAGAAGGGCAAAACGTTGTAACGTCACGCAACATAGTCGCTCACCAAATCATTTTGAGCCACTCAAATCATAATCTCTTGATAAGTTCTTATAGGAAATTTTTCACACTTTTCAAAAAATATTTTTTTTTTATTTTTTTAAAGCTATTTTCAATGTTTTAAAATAACAGTTCAAAACGTGGATACATGCTGGTAGATTGTGTCAAAAAAAAAAAACAAATTGAAAAAAAAAATCTTGAAAAGTTCAGAAATTTAGCATGTTTAGAAGAAAATCAAATTTCTAGTTCTCGGGATCCAGTTTTCTTCTAGTTTTTTGGGTGTATTTTGCCAAAGATATTTGAAAAACTGTAGTCAACCCTGTATCTATGCGTCAATATTATAACGTGTGGGATTCGCTTTATGTGCGTGAGGAATTTGTTGCTTTTTCTACACCGTGTTATTCAAATAGGAGCTTGATACTGAGGTACCCCGTCATGCAGAAACCGTTAAAGGTACGACCGCACTGGCATCCGATATCGGACAAAACGAAATTTTTTGCGTCCATATGAGAGAGACAACCAGTGCTGAGATTTATCATTGTCATTGACAGACTTTCGTGCGATATTGACAAATTGTTTTTCACATAGTCACTGATAGACTTGATCCTCAAAAAAACCTTTGTCAAAATCTCATTCATTTTTTTGTCAATGACAAAGATTCACCTGGTAACAAAAAGTGTAATTTCGTGCATCCTGTGTCACATTAGTGTTATCCAAGCAGTTCAGGGCGTAGATGTTTGTTCGCTGTACACACTTAATCTAGCTCGGTAAAATCTCCAACAGCCGATTACTTCGGCATTCACTTTTGCTGATATCACTGCAAAATATCTGTTTGTTAGCTGATATCTCAGCAAAATTTAATTTGTTCGCTGAGTCTCGGCAATTGTTTGACTGAATCTCAGCGAAATAAATTGCAGAATTACTCGGCTGTTGGAATCTCGGCGAAAAAATTTAAGTGTGTAACGGCTCCATATAATTGTTTTGCTGAAGTCATTTAATTTCGTTACAAATTTAGCTAATACAAAAATCTGCACATATTCGTCACTGACAGCATTGTCACTGACAATTGACATGGTTTGCCTTGACCAATACTGTTAGATCAAATGAGTGACCACAGGAGAATTTTGAATATTGCCGTGTAGTATCAAGATTTTGCCGAACTGGACACAACTAGTACTAGTGTCTCTCTCATACCGCCGCAACAATATCGTCTCATCCGATATCGGATGCCAGTGCGGCCGAAGATCACCCCAAAACTGCTCGACTAATATGATCAATTCAATTTCGCTGTGAGATCCTTATTCTCGTAACCACATCGAAACTTTAAGTTCACAAATATCAGCTTTCCCGAAACGTACCACATTGAAACTGTTACTTCACGTTCGCTGTACTGCAGCATACATGAAGTAGCAATTTCAGGTGAAATGGGGCATTCATTTCCGAGATTTGTGTAATTGAAAATTCGAAGTGGAAGTGCATGTATAGCCTACGTGTACAAAGCACTACTAAAGGTTACAGATTCATTAAACGATATCTCCATGAATGTATTTGCTCCAAAATAATAAATTAAAATTGAAGATACCTAAACCGAAAGTAAATATAGAAAACCTTCTTCCGAGCACATACATTGAAAACTCAAGCGAAATGCTCTACTCTCCTAACCCGATTTGTATATGTTATTGTTGATTTAAAAATGGAAAGTTCAGGAACGTGGCTGTCGTCTTCAGCAATGTATCAATTTATGCTATTGATTAGGATACATTTTTGAACAGTTGTATGTACGTTTCAATAAAATAATCAAATTCTCGCGAACATAAAATTCTTGAAACCAGCAATCAGCCGAATGTTCCAGTTAGAAAACATTGGCGAGGAAACGGTAAAGCAGACTTCAATATTTATAATTGAAACATATTTTCCCACAAAGCGCGCTGCGTAGCCCTTCTAAGCGAAATCAAATAATGGTGAGAATTTTCTCGCCGACCAACAGCGGAAACTACCAGGCCTGGTGCTGATGCTGATGAGATGTGAGTAAGTGTTGTTCGCAACATAAATGAATGCTGAATGAAGCGCACAGTATTTCCCTGACACCGACTGATATGCAATGTGAATAAAACATCGACTTGCAATTTGGAACTAAGCATTTACTAAGGTTCTCAAGAAGCCTAATTAGTGTTGATGAAGGTGTGATTGGTGGGTAGTTTGTGGCAGAACGATACCTTCATAATTCACATCATCTCGCGCAACGGACTGATTCGGAGACGGACTTGAGTAACTTTGAGCAACTCCAGTAGCCGCAGTGGGATTTGTAGTAGCAGCCGTAGGGTAGCTGCTATAATTGATATGGGTAGGTCTAGAGGAAGCATATTCGGCTGGATAGCGATTGTCGTTAACGGTAGCAGAGGGTAAAGCGTATTGATTATCTTGACCGGTGGTTGCGGCGGCGGTGCCACTAGTTTCTATGCGTTGTGAGAGGAATTCGAAATTATTCTGAAGGACATCTATTTCCTGCCTGATGAGTTTGCAAGAAGAGAGAGAGAGAGAAAACAAAGAAAACAGATTAGATTAGTTAATATCGGTACATACCTCAGGGTCGTGATTCGATGCCGATGAAAGATTTGAGTCTGCGTCCAGCTGGTCGGAGCTATACTTCCGTTTTTGGAAAGCTGGACTGATTTCCTTGTAGTTTGCCCAGACTTGCTTTAAACGTTCCATCAATTCACTGTTCGTTTGTCTCAGCTCCTTCTTTTCGTTTCTAATATTTCAAAAATTTCCGGAAAATTCAATACTTTGCAATAGTTCTGTAAAGTCTACCAAGCACACAACTATACTACTATACTACGTGAACTATTCATCAAACACAACATAGATTATGTATTGTGCTGTCGGTTTAGTAAACTTGCAGGGATACCTGAGAGACTCTAAAGTTCTAAATAATTCATATTATTAATGCGTGGAGCAGGGACTGAATTTCGATGGATGTTCCTCTAGTCTAGTCTTCACACTCCTCCTTGTCGCTGGTTTTGGTTTTCGGTTTCGGGCTGATCCGCACGTTCACATCAATCTTAATAGGGTGCCGTTTTGTACAGGCCGCGTGCTCTTCGTCCAACACGTTCGTCCCTTTGCCATCGGAGCCGATGATGGCTGTCACAAAGGGACGCGAGCAGGGGCGAGTACTTGCTGGAAGGTAACTGCCGCCGGAATGCACTGTTGCTCGGTCCGAGGTCTGTTTCACGTCCTGAACGGTTCGTTGATGCTGGCTCAACGAAGGAGTGGGGTGATCCTCGGAAACCGGACTGAGGCTCGGTAGGATTAGCGAGTGAGAACCGAACATGCTTTTTGAGGATGCGTCTGCTGGATTCGTGGTGGATAGCAGTTTGGAGGGAGAAAGTGAGAGACGTGCAAGGATGAAAACCAAAAACCAAGCGTTAGGAAGAGTGATCTAAGACCTAGAGGAATGGTACGGACGAATAATGTGCGATAACATGCATAGAAGTAGATATACAGGTCGGACTCGATTATCCGGGGTTCGATTATCCGGAATTTTAGACTCGATTATCGGGAGTATTTTTTTGCGTTTTTTAGTTTTTATGCAGACATTTGAAATAATTTAGTATTATAATATACAATATGATTATTTTAACAATATTGGATGTAGCTAAGAGGAGGGGCAGATTTGAATTTTTTGTTGTGATTCGATTATCCGGACGATTTGATTATCCGGAGTGAAAAAAAAATCGATACTCCGGATAATCGAGTCCGACCTGGAGTAAAATTTACCCCTATGAAGGCTTGAGCTGGAAGATTTATCTTTAAGAAAATTAAGTATAACATCTTAACCAGATTAGCAAATCAAAAGAAACTGGTTACAGCTACAGATAGAAATTCCCGCTACAGTTTACAGTTGCTTCTCAGCCATTTAAATGTGAAAAAGCTTAGACGACCACCTTTTGGTTCACCTTTTTGTCCACCTCAAATATACATAACCAACAAAGCATCCTTTTTCATCCAGAAAACTTACTACTAATTCAATGCTTCTTCCAAATAAGCTTAAAAGTTGTTTTTTTCATCAATTCTCGATTACTTTTTCGAAGGGACGTACCAGCTTTTGAAAACAATGCATTTCATCGTCGGTATGGCGTTACTGGTAGCTCGCCCACACATTCTAACACTGCCATCAGATAGGGGAAATTTTCCATTTACGTGGGTGAGCTACCAGCTACGCCATATCGACGATCAAATGCGTTGTTTACAAAAGCTGATACTTCCCTTCAAAAAAGTAATCGAGACATGTAAAACTCGAGCCGACGCCGGTGGTGTAGTGGTAAGCGTGACTGCTTTCTGACCCCAATGGGTCTGGGTTCAATCCCAGTCGAGGTCGGTGGGATTTTTCTGAGCCATAAAAATCTCTGGTCACGTCTTCCTTCGGAAGGGAAGTAAAGCCCGTTAGTCCCGGCCCATGTATGTTGTTGAATGGGTGCGATATCCTACGCAGGTGTGGTAGCTGCACATTCGATTGCCGTCAATGGATGGCAATCGATGTCCGTCCGTGATTGGCACTAGATTGCGGAACAGAGACCGACGTTAAATAAAGGAAAGAAGATGTAAAACTCAGTACTTTATATCCGTAATACGCACACGCGGCACAAACCTTTGAAGCCAAAATTACTACTACCATTAAATCAAATATTAAAAATCCATCATAGTGTAGAGAACTACTTCGGCCTAATCGCCCATTTTGGGCCTATCGTGCAGAAAACTTCCAATAAATCCATGATTTCATAGTTAACACGTCAATTATGCATTTGGTACGATACTTTAGTTAATAAGCTATCGAACGAAGTTAATGAGAACACGTGATATGAAGGTTTGCACCCATTATTCCCAAAAACAAAAGAAGCGCTCCGACCGAATCAATTTTTATCTTCATCCGATAGGCCGAAGTGAATTCACTGGTGTTACAATTGCGTTTCAATGCGTTAGGCCGAGTTTAGAATCAGTAGGCCGAGTTTGGCGTCAAGAAGCAGTGTTAGACTTTTGACTATATCTCAACGATTGGTTTCTCTTTATCAAATCTTACGGTACGTACGGAAAGGTAAATAAATTTGAAAGCCATCAGTAATAATAAAATTCCGTTTAGTGTTAAACTGCGCTAGATTTAGAGTGCGGGTTGTGCTTAATAGGCCGGAAATGGGGTAGTTAGCCCTATCTGCCCCATGTTCTAAAAGTTGCATGTGAGAAAATCACGAATAATGTTTCAAATCATTTCTATTCATTGGAAGGAATATACGTTAAAAGAACTTAGTGCATTGTTCACATTTCAACAGAATCAATATCTTTTAGTGAATACTACAGAAATTACCTTCAATTAAATCAGTTAAGACTATTTGTAAACGAATAATATTGAGTGGGACTCTTATATGTTAGGGCAAATGGCTCTTATGTTGGCCTATGGATCTAAGATTGCGTCCATCGCTAAAAATCTGCTATTTATCAATTTTATCTAGATGAAGGCGTCATTGGGACGGTACTTTGGATATTTTTGATCGCTATTGAAAATTTAGTCGATTGCTAAATTTATGTAGGGGCATTTAGGCCGACATTACATCCATTTCCCCTATGTATCGATGTATGTATGTATCAGGGGCCTGGCTGACAGCCATGTTTTTGATGCTATCATCTGCTTTTGTACTAGTCTACGTTTGTTGACGAAATAAATAAATAAAAGTTCCTGGATAGTTTGTATAGGCTTGCCTCATTAATTGATACCAATAATAAGTGTGTTGACATTGCTGCAATCATCGTTTGCTACTTCTATAAAGCCATTAAACGTATGGGCATCTCGAGAAACATGATGAATGCTGTATGTAGAACAAAAACTTCTTAGCATCTTGTTCTACTCCGTAGCAATATGAATGTAGGTCCAAATGAGATCGTGCTTAATCATTTTGAGTCCGACCATATATTTATGGCGGCTGACATGCTGTGAACAAAATATCAATATGACACACGATCGTCGATCGTGGACTTCGATGATTTCAAGAAATTCTTTGGAAGATTTAACATGCACAGCAAGGATTTCTTCCGTACGGAGTTGACCTTTATACCGCAGACAAACAGACGTAGCTCTTTGAAAAAGTTTTTCTTGAAAACATAGTACCTTAAAACATACCTCAGTATGACCTCAGTAACGACATCTCTCTGGCTTCTCGCGGAAAACAAGCCTGCTCGCTAACTCGCAAAAAATATTGCAGAAAAGTTCTATAGAATGTATAAAAACGTCAAAGTGATCCGATGCCAGCGCTGCGGCGAGTAGTTCGCGGAACTGATAATATTCAAATCAACCGTTAAATACGCTAACGAAGATACACAATGAAGGGTTACGTCTGTTTGTATGTGTTTATACTACTTATTATTATATTATATTAGGGGCATTCATAAAACATTCATAGTCACGATAGGAGAGTGTGGAGGTGACGAGTTTTTAAGTAAGTGTGTAATAATGCATTGTTTGAAATTAGAATTCTATCTATCCTGAATTCCCGTTTCTCTTAACATAAAATAAAACTTCTACTTCCCGAAATGGCTCAAAGAGTTTAGCAAATATATAAAATTATATTGCTAAGAGCACTGCTTATATTAAATTTTAATAAACTATGCGTGGAAAAGACTTTAGAATAATAAATAAAGACAAAATTTGTGTATTTGTATCCAAAATCTTTAACAGAAGCTGCGAGCCCCAAGTGAAAATAAATTTGATTTACTGAGTTTATTCAGCTAAATGCTGTGAGCTGTCAAAATTTTTTATTGCTGAAAAATCAGTGAAGAAATTTTACTGAAATGTTTGCTAATTATGAGTAAAATGTTCTTATGTTGACAGAAGTTGGAATTGCTGGAAAATTCAGCAGCATTATATAGCTGAAAAGTTTGCTGAGCTTTCATCAAAATCAGTAAAATTCTGCTGAGTTTCAGCGATCTAAATTTGGTGTGTATGTGCTAATCCTTGACTATATCGCTAAATCAACTCTGAGCACTTACTCCCCTATGGTACATGCCCAATAGTGTTAATAAAACCTAGACTAAACAAGAAATATTAGAATTCATCTAAATCGTTCAATTATGTGATCTACTAGATCAACCAGAGCTGGTTAGGTCTCCGGGCAACGGAGCAAATCCAAAAAGATTCATAGACTCTAAAATCACCATTAAATGATAACGTTCGTGTTTTAGGTTTATCAAATCGTCATGGAGTTCAGATCATTCGAACCACAACCAGGCTTGCTGAAACTGCTCAAACTCACTGGAGGTTCTAAAACACTCTTGTCCTGCGAGTTTAGCCAGCCCTCACCTCGAGTGAGTGGCGGAAGGAATATGAAAGAAGGAAACAAAAACTCCTCGAGAGAGAGGGAGAGTGGAGTTCAGCGAGAGGATGATTTGACGTGAGGTGCGCTTTTCGAGACTCTACATGACTTTTTTGTTCGACGCAAGAAGCTCAGAGTTCACCCACAGTGAGAGTAAGAGTGTGTGATAGAAAACATTGACATGAATGGCAGCAAATCTCACTCTCATTTTATCCCCCTTCGCTCACAAGCTCTGAAGCTCAGTGGAATGATTTGGCAGAAGGCATTCTACGCCTCAGAAAAATCCTACGCTCGGTTCATTTCAAACTCGCGAGCGAGGCTCCATCAAGCCTGACCACAACATCAACCACGACGGAGACAATATTCAGAGATTTTATGCCTCAGGTAATCCCGACGGTCCCGACCGGGATTGAACCCAGGCCCTTTGGGAAGAGAGGCAATCACGCTACTTTACCACCAGCGCCGCTTATAATTTTGACTAGTAGTTGATGTTTTAAGGTTTTGGACACTTTGGACAATTAAATTGTTCATTGTGTCCAATATCAGAAAAGGTAGCATTTTTGATAAGCTCTGAAATAAGCATAAGTTCGAAAATTGTAAAAATACACAATATTTTGCTATTGAGGTTAGGGCTGGCAAATCTTATTTTCAATGAAAGATCTCACGCGATATTTACAGAGATACTTCTGTCACTATCATCGGATGAGAAAACGATGATAGAGATTTTCTTCAAAATCTCATCGAATTTTTCGTCATGACAGAACGTGACAGTGTTGTGATCATCGTAATTACTAGCTCATTTATTGCTTTTAAAGTTACTTGTACCGAGAAAATCGTAATAATATATTCACTCTACCGATCACATACGGTTACTTGCTTGAATTAATCTAAATCAGTTAGAAATGTAGATGTTAAAACCGCAATAGAATTATTCTCATGAGTGCTTGATCATTGGAAAATGACAAGAATGCTAATGATAGGTAGTTTCGTCTCGTGATAGTGAGAGGACCTGTTCTCTCATTCTCACATGACGGCCGTGATATTTACCAGCTCTGATTGAGGCTATTAAACAGCGTTTTCATTTACTGTCCAATTCGACCAGCCGTCAATTCGACTAGAAAAGCCATTTTTAAGGCTACATTTTTTTTTTTAAATACGAAAACAGCTATTCCCCGAAAAGCGCGTTACCCACTGCACTCAACCCACCGCTTTTTCTCGGCGGGTTTTCAACCAGTCGGTCTGATTTTTTGCATGTGACTATGTGAGCAGTGTCAATGGAGAAGAAGTCTCTCGTAGAAAATCAGAACGATTGGTAGAAAACCTGCTGAAAAACCGATGCAGCGAAGAAACTGCTAACTTTCTGTTTTCTGTTGAAGTCGAGCATCTTCAAATTTTCAATCGTTTGTCTCTATTTCTCCAGTCGCTTTATTCGTCTTTCTTTCATGCTTCGGTGAAGCAGACGAGTGCAAGAGCGCTCATATTTGATCTTTTCGTCTTTCATGAAGCACTTCAACCATGGAATCATGACGTATATGACGGAAAATGAAAATTTATATTTAAAGCATTTCTCACATGAAACACTCGAAGATTACACGTAATATGTTTAATTTATTTTCGTACAGATAAATCCGTACATTTATCTAAAAAAAACGTAACAAAAATAGGACACAACGCATATTAAACAAATTGAAAGAGCAACTTTAAAATCGAAGTACTTCCATTGAAGACGAAATACGAGAAAAGTCACAGGCAGCCTTGGGTTTGTAGGCCTCGTTATAAGGGTGACAATTCTTAACCACCCTTTTAACGTGTTTTCCATAAGCATGTGTCTTGTTTGCCATGCTATTGTTTTTGGTAACACGCACATGGAACCACTCACCACTGTTGTTTTCAAAACATGTATATAGTGTAGTTTTTGTTTTTAATTTTATTTCAATATTTATTTTACTAGGGTAGAGCGCTACTTCGTCGTAATCGCCCATTTTCGTTCTATCGATCAGACAAGATCAATAAGCATTCAAACTAGGATCTGTCCATAAATTTCGTTCACACATCAAATGGGGGAGTGTTGTGGGGTAAGTGTGTGTGACTCATATTATATGAAAAAAGCGTCCGTTTCTGCTTGTCACATGCACCCCTTTCCTTCTGATCCCCTCAATTATAAGTAACCTATTATCCAAAATTCCATACTAATCGCTATCCTCGCAGGAATCCTCATAAACCCAAAATCTTAGCCTTTATATCCAAAAGATTTTCTGCTCAATGTACGTCATGCTTACAACTCTTACCATCATGTTATCGCAAATTATTCGCTTTACCACTTAAATTTTACTAATTGACCATATTATATGCAATTGGTTGTACCAACAGCTACCATATTCTATACAACAGTATTTAAGTAAGTATACATAATTAATACAATTCATATAACTAAAAATTGTACGGTAACACAAATTCATCAAACAAACTGCAAGATATAATTAAAACCTACTAAAAACCAAACAATCGAACGATAAACAATAGTGGAATGGAAAATCAAAGGATATGTACTTATGTTGCAGTGTCGTGTCCTCTAACTTATGCGTTAAGCTTCTGCATTCTGCAGTTAGTTTGTCCATGAGCTGTTTTTGATCTTGAACCATGCCCTCGAGCTCTGACACGGTGGCGGCTACAAGTAGGAAGAAGAAAAGTGGACAACAGACAGTAGAGACATGAGACAGTAGAATGCGGCGGCAATGGTTGTTGTTTTGGTGTTTGAACAGCTTTAGGGCAAACGAAAACAATGCATAAGAATCCGGCAAACACGGGTATTGTATTCATGCTAGTAAGGTAAGTATGGTGACGGAACGGGTGAAATAAATCTTATTGTCATATTGTTACCCTCTTGAATGGTGTATGACGTCTGAGACAAATGGAGAGATAGAGACGTTAACTGACGGAAGGTTAAATATCTTAATTATCTGTACATGTAAGTAACACCATTATCTTAGATGAAAATTTGAAGATTTACAACTAAAGGCCAGCGAGTTTGAAAGGTTGAAAAAAGCTCATGGATAAACTATTGAGAACGCCAGATTTATCAGTTTTCTCATTGTTTCGTCGTGTGCTTGCACAAGATTAGCATAAACAGGTTGGGTTCTGATAGCTATAGTCAATTTGAATATGCATTCGCATTGTTTCTCACTGGGTGTGGGTTATATGATGTATGCGAACTTGTTCAATTATTGTTCGGTGGAAACTGAGTTAATGCAACATCAAAATGTATGTATATGTATTTTGGTTTTTGTGGAAAACACATGAAAACAAATAGAATAAGAGGCTCTAAACACGTTTATGCGAGTGGGTGAATGAAAACGTCGATCTTTCGTCTATACGCGTACATTTGGTGGGCTTCAATAGCTTACCCATGGACTAAGCGTTCTAGTTTAGCATTACTGCATAAGCCATACACATTTCTAGAAACTTTACTTGTACTCACCATGTTTGGCCTCCATGTCGGAAATCATTTTCGCAAGTTCCTTGGACGGGCGGGTTTCTTTGTTCAACTCTCCGAAAGTTAGCTTAAATTGAAAAGGATTTCTAAATACTTATAGAATACTAAATCGAAACTAGGATACTTACTTCCTTTCCAAGTGAAGCGACCTCATCTGAAAGTTTTAAATTTTCTCGTTTGGAATGGAGCAAATCAGCATCAGCTCGATCCAAGCGCTGCCGAAGTGAAGTGATTTCAGCATTCAAACGGGAAACCTCTACTTTAGATTGACGCTCTGCTCGTTCCAATTGCAATCTTGAAGAGATAAAGGAAAACATGTAGCCTAACACCATTCAACATCATCGTTTCGTTGTTGCAATAGAGCAGTTCCAGGCCAAATATGATTTAAAAAAATAAAAGTGTAAGACTAGACCTTCTCCAATTTGCATAAATATGTGTTATGGATAATCATTCACAGTTTTGCAAAAAATCGGCCATTTTTGATCCTGTATTTTTTTCAAAATGACGTCTTTGACATTTTTCAATCAATTGTAGCACTAAAAAGTCACTTCTGATCGAAATGACGACTGAGACAAGGTTGTTTAGAAAAGCTAAGTAATTCTGCAAAAAATTAATTTAATTTTAAATAAAGCTCATGAAAAATGCAGTGTCCATGGATTTAAATATTCAAAAAGTTGGCATTTTTCCATGAGCATTTAAAAAAAATTACGATATACTTTTTGATATATTTGAGTTTCTAACACTTTCTTTGAATTTTATACTAAAAATCATAAAAAAATGCATGTATATTTTTCCCAGCAAGACTTAATTTTTCTCTACCAGTTTATTTTTCTCTACCAGTTTCGATCAGAAGTGACGTTGTCGTTCTGCAATTCATTTTAAAATTTCAAAGACCCCATTTTGAAAAAAAGCTACAACATTAAAAATGGCAGAATTTTGGTAAAAATGTGGCTAACAATTATGCAAAGTTTTATGCAAATCTTTGGTCAAGTTTTTCCGATTCATCATTTGACGTGGAACTGCTCAATATCTATCGCACCTCAGTGAAGTAATCTCCTGCTCAATGGATTGTTTTTCCGCACTTGCTTGATTCAGATCGGACATGAAGATTGCCGTTTTGTTCTTCAATTCCATCTTCAACTCATCAATCTGGGAATTCTTCTGGTTGAGTTCCCGTTTGTAATCCGATTCGATGCGTTTCATGCGTTCCACCTCCAGTTGTAGTTTCGTCGCTTGGTCCCACTGGCTACTCAAGTCTCCTCCCAACTGATCAACTTGGAACGTGTACCGTCGTTCGGCGTTTGCACGTTCCTCGGAAAGCCGTTTGGCCATTTCGAGTTGAACTTCACGTACTCGCTCGTGCTGGCGTTCCAACTCATCCTGAAGAAGAAAATCGATTTTTTCTTAATCATGGACGTATAGCAAGAGAGGCGAATACCCCTTTCCCTAATTCAGTAACAAGAAAAATGTGCATAATTTTGAGTTATGTTGAAGTTTGGAAATCTTTTATAAGTTAAGCGTCAAAAACACAGCAGATTATCTATTTTTCAGAATAACAAGTCTTTTGATATCCAAGAGGGGGAGAGGTAGCTCATCGATTCTTCCGGTTCGCCTCCTAGCATCGTGCTATAAGGTACCAGGCGATAACCAGCGTAGTTGATCGATAGATCGATGACGTCATTTCGTTGGCGTCTGCAATGGGAAATTCTCATAGCAGGCGTTGACGATGGGACGTTGTCGAGTTGTTGAATAGCAACTATCGTGGTAACTCACTGATTACCTGTCGATCTGCCAAATTTGGAAAGACGTCTGCATTGAATTGTCTCATATAATAATATTCCGCCCACTATATCACAAGAAATTGCGAGTAGCTGAGTGGAATGGAGATAAGTTAAGCATTGGGTACAGGACCAAGTCTCCCCTGGGTGGTGCCAGAAGATGAGCGCAATAGAATCATCAAGTTGCCATAAGGCACGGAATGAGACTATTGCATGGCTGGGTAGTCAAAGTCTTCCATTCGTTAGTCATTTCAGGTGGATTAGAGCAGGTTTAGGTTTAGGGTGGGCGTTGGCCAGATTTGGATTTTTCAGATGTAATCCTGGATAGGACCCTGTCATTGAACGTCGCGTGAAAGTGGAACTTAATGAAGGCCTAAGTATTTTTTCGTAGTTTTTAGTTTTCGGATTTGAAAGATCGTCGGTTACATTGGCCTGCTTACTGAGCAGAAAAACGCGGTCCCAGGTCCTTACATATCAAAGAGATTTATGGTAAAATCGCTTGTGTATCGTGTATTTTGCGAAACTCGTTGTTGTCGTTGGTTCCGGGTTTGAATGGATACACAAATTTGAGCAACGGTATTATGTGATATGAGGGTCTCGGTGGCCTTAGAGCAACCGTTTTTGCTTACTGAGCAGAACATCATGAGTCTAATCTCAGGCCCATCCACATTCAAGATTCGTCAATCGTTTTATTTGTTAATATGACTACATGGTAATAACAGCAACTCGGTGATTAAAAAGGTGCTCGTCTGCCTAGTGGCAAACGTTTTTGCTTACTGAGCAGAAGACCGTGGGTTTAGTCCCAAGCTCCTTCGCGTTATATGATCGTTAGGGCATCAATTCAGCTTATCGTTTACCAAAACGAACCCTGCTGCAAACCCAACCCTCTTATCCAACATCCCAGTGATTCCTCGTGGAAGTGCAGAGGTGTTCTCGGCTTCCATCAAAGCGAGTGTCATGTCAACACAATCCTTCCCATTCCTTTCTTGACCTGTGTTCGGGCGCGGCCGGCGCTGGTATTGCCTAATTTAAGATCACCAGTTTTTACACATTGAGGATGATTGCTAGTCCCAAGCATCGTCTATTGGTTCTCTGTGTAATTACAGCTAATCTGGCAGTAACAGAGTAGCAACCGTGGGCGGTCAATCAAGCTCAAGCTCAAGCTCATAACAAGTCTTTTGATATCCAAGATTTTGAATGTTTTTTTGAAAATTCCAGGTATTTAAAATTTGACTGAGCTACAGAATAATGAGAATTTTTCAAAGGTCACAAACGCCACACTTTACATAATTCCAGTGACAGAAATTATCTTTGGCATAAAGGATGGAGCGTGAACAATCATTGCATGTAAAATTAAGTGTTCGGAGCGGTAAATATCACGGTTGTCATGTGACAACGAGAAAACAGGTCCTCTCACTATCACGAGACAAAACTACCTATCATGAGCTTTCTTGTCATTTTCAAATGACCAAGTACTCATGAGCAGGCATGGAAAATCATTTACATTCATTCCGTGCATTCATTTACATTCATTTGCCTTTAACTTTTTTCATCAACAGAATTCCGCAAAATGATGTACGGAGCTTTTGTAGGTTTTGTTAGCAGCTACAACTTTTGTCAAATCTGTATATCTTATGCATGACGAACCAGAGCGAACAAAAGCCACTACTGTTTTTCAGTGAATGTATTTTACATTCACTGAAAAACAGCAACAAGGTCTGCCCGCTCTAATTCGTGATTCATAAGAGATGCAGATTTGAGTTATGGACAAAAGTTGTAGCTAATAACAAAACCTACTATACCTCTATACATCATTTTGTGGAATGCTGTTGATGAAAAAAGGCAAATGAATGTGAATGAATGCACGAAATGAATGTAAATGATTTTCCATGCCTGCTCATGAGAAAAATTCAAGAACAACATGTGAAATGGACATAAAAGCTTTTTGTAAACAAACCTTCTTATGTCCTTTTCTCGCCACCAATATGACATCAACGCAACCCATCAATATCACCGGGCAGGGGAATCTTTCCCCTTCCCGAGGATGTTGTTGGATTGCGTGAGCGACCCTCGGTCGGCGAGAAAAGGCTGGCTTACAAATGTTTGTTTACAAAAGGCTTGCATGCCCTATTCACATGTGGCTCTTTAATTCTCGTGCGGTTTTTGACATCAAAATTACCAACTGATTTAGATGAATTTAGGCAAGCAACAGTATGTAATAAGTAAAGTGAATATATTTTTAAGATTTTCGCGGTACAACAATAATATCAATAAGAGCTAGCAATGATGCGAGTGAGCAATGGTCACAACACTGTCATCTTCTGTCATGACAAAAAAAAAAATCGATGAGATTTTGAAGAAAATCTTTATCATCGTTTTCTCATCCAAATATAGTGACAGAAGGATCTCTGATGGAAATATCGCGTGAAATATTTCATTGAAAATGACATTTGACAGCCCTGGTTCGGAGACCGAAAAATATGTGTGATTCAGCTGAATTTCGCATCTTTTAAGGGTTAGCGTTATGTCAAAAGTGACGCTTGTATATATTTCAGTCTCAGAACACCACAATTTACATGAGTTTTTCGTAGCGTGCAGGGAAGTATTTCAAAAAAACTCTGATTTGAATTGAAAAGAAATTTTGAAGTATCAATGGAAATTCAGGGTATAATTCAAAAGCAACTCTAAGAAGCGTGTCAAGGAAATTCCGAGCAATAATTCCTCAGAGAATATTTCCAAATTAGTTCTGAGAATAATTGCACGGTAAAACTGAGGAGCATCATGAAGCATCCCAAGGAATCAAAAGGCATATTTAAAAGGGAGTTCTGAGAATAATTCCAAGCGAAATTTTGGAGAGTACTTAGGTAGCACAACTCATGTTCTGTATCTCAATATTTTCCCTAACTTGAAGATTTTTAAAGTTCTTCAATTTTACAAGCGACGCTACCTCCTTAACTCTATAGTTACCTAACACGATATTTCCTTAACTCGATACCTCTTTTACTCGATCAAAACACATCATACCCATGCATCTAAGTCAATTTAATATTATGTTTTCCCCGATCATTTGAGATCTAGCTGTAGCTGTAACATTATTCATTGTGATTCAAAATTGCGCTTAATTTTGATCCTTCAAAAAGATTTTTGGACATGTATATTTTTGAATCAAGAAATTAACGAATACAACATTAAATACTTCTTCCAACTTCGTATGAAGCGCGCGGCCATTTGAATTCTTGACTAATATGACGAATTTTAGAAATTCTAGTTTCTCGCTGGGAGAACTGTTAAAGGACACGCAAGAAAAGGGCCACCACGCGGAGATCGTCTCCTTGGATATCTCCAAGGCCTTCGAACATGGACGCCGTTAGTACTTCAAGAGCTCATCATCTGGGGATTCAAGCGAAATATCCTTTCCTTTATTCGAGGCTTTCTGGCAAGACGATCGTTTAAAGTCGCCGTGGAGAACAGCAAGTCTTCTTCTTTCCCGGAGGAAACAGGGGTGCCGCAAGGCTCGGTTATCGCGGTGACGATTTTTTCTAATAGCGATGAACCGGATCTTTACTCGTTTGCCACTCAACATCAACATTCTCGTCGACACCATCGCAAGAACCCGTATCTAAGCACAAGCAGCTGTATCGGCAGTTGCCAAATGGGCGGCTCAGCCGGGTTCCAGATCTCAGCAGCAAAGAATATCCGCTGTCACGTCTGTGCTTCCGATCACCGAGTCGGCGGCGCTTCTATCAAGATCAGGGATCAACCGATCCCCTTAAAAAATTATACGCATCTTCGGCATTCTAGTTGATCGACACTTAAGCTTCACGCAACACTTCCACACGCTCTAAAGATAGTTGCAAGACCCGCATAAACCTTATCAAAACAATCTCCATGCCGCACCGCACCAAAAACCGAGCTATCCGGCTGCATGTAGCCAAGGCAGTTATTGACAGCTGTCTACTCTACGGTCTGGAGCTCACCGCAATGGCCAAGGACAAACTGTTGCAAGTCCTTGAACCGGTTTACAACGGCTACATCCGGGTAGTTTCAGCTCTCCTGCCCTGCACTGAAGACGGGGTACTTCCTTTCCGGTTTCGAATCGAGCTGCCTACTTGGCAAAAACATCGGGTAACGAATGGATCTATCTCCTCGAGGAGGAGAACAGAATCCTCCGTACAGCAGCCAATACCGACCTCTCCCCAATAGCCGTCGCGGAGATGCTAAACTCCGGGTACCCCAGGCATACGCACCGTTTTACGGACGGATCCAAATCGCACAACGGAGTTGGGATAGCATTGCGGAAAAGATCTCGCCAACGAGCTTGAGCCTACCGCCACAATACTCTGTTTTTTTTCTGCAGAGGCAGCGGCGATTTTGAAGCAGCAATCACACCATCCGACCGACCAGTCCTAATACTCACTGATTCACACAGCGTAATTTCCGCTCTCCGGTCCAACATGCCCACTCACTCGTGGATTCTGGGGATCATCAGACGTGCCCCCCCCCAACACAGTATTCACTTGGGTTCCGGGTCATTATGGCATCACTGGCAACTCCGACGCTGACAGACTGGCCGGGGCGGGACCATCTGGTGCCAGGTACACCGATGAAGTTCCCCTTCCGGACATCAAGCGATGGGTCGAAACTTCCATGCAGGCTAGGTGGCAAGAAGAATGGTTGGCAAACCAAGGACCGCTTGTAAGGAAAATCAAGGAGAGCACGCGACCTTGGGAACCTGAAGGAGCAACAAGTCATCTCCAGGCTTCGCACAGGTCTCACACGATTTCGGCGGGGGAGTTTTCAGCAAGAATTGCGTCGTCTGTAATATTCCAGCCACCGTCGAGCATATCCTCTGCGTGTGTCCAAATTACGAGCTCGTACGGCAACACTACGGCCTTTCGGGGAATATCGGCGACATACTGTGCGACGAACCTTCGATCCTGGCTACCTTGATCTCCTTCCTGAAGGACGCTGGTTTGTTTTTCAATGTTCGATTCCTTCCTTTCGGCCGTCGGGGCATCTCTATCGGAGGGGGGCACCGCCTTCCACGGCGGAGCTCTGCCTTGTTCGGATTAATCAATAAGTTAACTCAATGTCAATGGTCTAGTTTGTTCTTCTGTGTTTCCCAAATTTTTAACGTCGTCCAACCAAAACTCTGTAAATTCCAACTGTGTTATTTCCCAAGGCAGGCCTTATACCTTTTTCCTGCAAAGTGAAGAACTAGCCAACGGCTAAAATTCGCTAAAATAAAGAAGAAAACAAATTCTAGTATTCAGAAGCATAAGGGCCTACTGCGATGATCGATTCAATCTCCCGTCCCCACCGGTCCAACAACAGAGAAGTTACGTTTCCGTGTTGCCCGGGCCATCGTAGACAGCCGGCTGATGTATGGACTGGAGCTGACCTGCATCGCTACCGAAAAGGCAATACAAATACTCGCTCCGGTGTACAATAGCTACACGCGCATCATCTCCGGTCTCCTACCCTCGACGCCAGCCGATGCCAGCTGTGTCGAAGCCGACACTCTCCCTTTCCGGTACCGCATCTACGCAGCCATTGCCAGCAAGGCCGCTGCATTTTCAGCAAATACCGCCGACAGAATCTGCCTCCTCAGCGTGGGGGACAGAGTTCTCCGTACAATCGCCAACGCAGAGCTCCCCCCAGTGGCCAAGATTCACTGGTACGGAGATAAGAGTTGGCAATCTCCCGCACCAAACATCGACAGCCGGATAAAGGAGAAGTTCAGAGCCGGGGACGGGGAGCCCTTAGGAGATCGGTAGCAGAGCTGACCGGATTGTACCCAAACTACATGCATCGTTACACAGACGGGTCAAGATCTAGAGCTGGAGTCGGAATGGGAATCGCTGGTGACATTTCCCCAACGAGTAGAAGTCTGCCAAAACAATGTTCGGTGTTCTCGGCAGAAGCAGCGGCTATTCTTCATGCCGTCACGGTTCCTGCGGATCGCCCAATTCTGATCCTGTCGGACTCCCACAGAGTTATTCAGGCCCTTTCTTCGGAGGACCCAGTCTAGCGGACAATCTAGCCGGGTCAGGCCCATCGGGTCCTCGGTACTCGCACAAGGTACCGTTGCAGGACGTAAAGAGATGGATCACTTGCACAGTGCGGATAGCGTTGGCAACGGAATGGTCCAGTGCCAGCCTTCCGTTTATTATAAAAATTAAAGGTAACATCGGAAAGTGGACGGACCTTGCAAACCTGCGAGATCAGAGGATTTTTTCCAGACTCCGGACAGGACACTCCCTAATCTCACAAGATTTCAGTGGAGGACCCTTCAGGAAGACCTGTGAGTTCTGCCATATTCCTTCGACGGTGGAGCACGTGTTATGCGTATGTCCACAATTCGAGCGCCTTCGCTGCCTCCACGGTCTGCCTGCCAGCGTACGGGACATGCTAGCAGACGTTCTCTCAACTCAAGCAGCTGTACTGCGCTTTTTGAAGGCGGCGAAGCTATACTGCAGGATTTAGCACCATCGATTCTTTCGGCCGTCCGGACATCCCCCCACTGGACGGGGCCCCCAAGGACCTCCTACAGTGGACCTATGTTTTGTTATTGGTTTTGTTTTGTTCATTTTATATTTTGTTCTTCTTTTTTTGTATCCTTTTAGTCTGTCTTTTTCGTATGCTGTTTACTGTGTTATTGTACTAGCTGTTTAAATGTTTTAGCTAAGTAGATTATCAAAGGTTAAAGTAGCATGATACTTAAGCAATGTGGCTGGGGGACCTCTTTCAAAGGCTTCCCACCCTTTACGGAGATGAACTAGCCTACGGCTAAAAATCTCCTAAATAAAGGAAGAAAAAAAAAAGATCGATTCTTTTCATCGATTTTCTTTTTTGTTAATAACTCTTCTGGATTAACGTTTCTCGTTGCGTTTAATGTTGCTTTTGCTAGCTAGTACATCCTTTTACTACATTGTATTTTAAGAATTTCGGAAAATTGGTTCACTGAACTGTGGTAATGCGAAGAGAAAATCGATTTAGAGAATCTGTCATCAAAGTTAGGTCCTTATTATTCTGAACGCTAGAATTGCAATGCTTTTTTTTCCGATGTTCTGTAAGTAGATAATCTCTTGAAAATCGAATAAGGGAGAGTTGACTGTACTGAGAAGAATTCCAAGAGAATTTTTCGGAATATTCTGAGCAACTACCTCACTGTTGCAACTTTTCAATTTAATGTTGCTTTTTTGTGGTTTTACTGGCGAAAACAAAATTTTCTATTGCAACTTTTTAAATTTCAATTGCTACCTTGCCCTAGTCTATTACTCAATTTCAATAGTTTGTTGCTCCTGAGCAAGCAGGTTTATTGGCAATGATGATCATTTCAAGTGCAAGGTGCGAATTATTTATGTGCCGTTTATATTTTAGCCCGCCACTAAAGTGTCCATGTGGTATTAGGACAACCTCTTATAAGTAATGTATAATAAATATTCACTCATTTACCTTTAACCGCCGAATCTCAATCTCCGCCTGGTTTCGCTCAAAAGCAACATGTTCAATCATATCACGACTTCGCTGAGATTTGGAGAAGTTCGTCGCTTCGGAGTCCTTCAGCTGATCAATGGCTAGCTGGAGCTTCCGGACCGATTCTTCCAGGTTGTGTTTATCCCTGCACGAAATTATAAAACAATTAAAATTCGACGCTCAATTACCTGCCTTCAAAAATGGTCACCTTTGTAAATTTTCCACTTGCTTCCGGTATACATCGGAACAACTAGCATCACTCGATCCGTGCAACAGTTTGCGTTTGTTTTCTTCGTTTTCGTTAAACAGCTTCTTCAGGTCGATCTGCGATTGCGCCAACTGAGCTTCCAGCTCACTGATTCGCGACTCGAACACAATGTTCGGCCCTGAAAGCTTCGTTTTTTCGCGCATCCGATCTAAATCCAAATCTTCGCTTTCCGACGTGTCAATTTGGTAGATCGATTTTGATCGAGCTCGATCCGTGAGAGCTTCATTTTCTGAAACCACATCCTTCACCTTTTTCAACAGGGTGGCCAGTTCCTCCTGATAAGATATTAAATGCTAGATTGTGTTGAAAATTCATGTTCATTAGCGAATTATTTACCCTGCAATACTGAGACTCCTTTTCCAACTGTTCAATATAGTTTTCCTGCTTCTCAATGAATCCAAGCAACTCTGGAGGTGGATGAGTGATTTCCAGATTCTGAGAAAAACTGCACACTAATTCAGAAATATTTTTGTACAATGTTCATTTCCTTACACTTTAACCACTATACCTGATGGTGCCGGTTGTAGATTAGCTGTGGACACTGCTGGTTTCAATGCCGGACTCGTACCGAAGTCTTTATTCAGAAAACTATATCGACGACCGCCGCCACTGGTCCCCGATTGGTACCGTGATAGAGCACCATGGTTGAAATATTTCGAAACTTCTGTGATCGAGGGCCTCTCCACGACCGACTGATTGTCCGATGCTTCCGATTTAACATCATCCACTCCGCGGTAGTAGATCGACGTGGCAACCTTAGTTGGCTCATATGCTTCCGTGAGAAGGAACTTGAGTCGATTTACAGCCTCACGATATGCATAATCGGTGAAATCGAACGTTTTCTTCTTGTACAATGGAGTATCGATTTTGTCGGATGATGATAGTTTCCTGTGAAGAAATGATACAATTTACTGGTAAGGGATTTGCTCTAAATCAAAGTGACCATTTGCTTTACAATGTATCGACTTTCTTCGACGATTCTGCACTCATTTTATGATTATTAACAATTTTAAAACTTATTTTTATGCAATCAAAATAACTACTAATTCTAGATACGTATCATATGCGAAGAACTAAAAATTGAAACTGTTTGTCCACCGTCAACAATGATCGTCATAGTTCAGTTACCCTTAACAACGCATGTGTGTGGGGGTGAAACATGTGCGCCTGACAGACATGTCCTTTATGCATACGGATCGCTTCCCCTTTCTCATATAGGTAAGCAGCTTTTTGTTTTTGTGCGTTTCTCAATTGTCTCCCCCTTCCAAATGCAACACAAATTCAGCACGCAATGAATGAAATAAAAATGTGTTGCTTTCATACACCGACGATGATTGCGTTCGGTTTATCTTATTGGAAATTGTTATAGCTTCTGTCTGTGTTGAAAAATGTTGATTCAGTCACATTAATTCGACGTTGATCACGATACCGAAAAATTGTGTTCTTTTTTAACCCTTAATCCTGGATTATCCAACTATCAGCGTTAATTTATTTTATTTTATTATGTTTGCCTGGTCATCGATGTATTCTGTATTTTGTGAAATTTATAGAGTATGAATTTATTGACTGTTACTTAATATCTTATCAAAATGAGGTTTTCTTTTAGAGCAATGTTTTTCACTGGTTTGCATTAAGGTTCAATTTACTTTGATGCTTTTTGGAAAATTTCAAAAGCAGTTTTTCCGACGCATTATTTCAGATTGCAAAAAGCTCGCACTATTCGATTCCTTTTGATATTTTACACAAAATGACGCGAGCTTTTTGCAATCTAAAATAATGAGTCGGAAAAAACTGCTTTTGAAATTTTCCAAAAAGCATCAAAGTAAATTGAACCTTAACTTACAAACACATTTTTCTCTAGATTAAATCACAAAAGACTGTAAATTCAACGCAATCCTTTGAGTAACATATTTTTCAGTCTCAGTGCACTCTATATGACATGTCCAGAGTGATTTGAGATTTGGGCGTAATTGCTTTTGTAAACAAACACGTCAATTACTGATTTCTCTTGAATAAAAGCTCAATCTCACAAACAAACTATACCAAATGATAGAGGAATTATTCCTCTACCTCATGGTGTTATTACTTTTTGAGATTGAGCTTTTATTCGTGAGAAATCGGTGATTGACGTGTTTGTTTACAAATGCAATTACGCCCAAATCTCAAATCACTCCGGATGTTTGCTTGTATATCAAACATAAATTCCGTCAAATGTTAAATTCATGGTTTAATTAGTTATTTATTTCTAACTGTCTAGGCGTATTTACAACCATGTTACTTCAAATTGTGCAGCTCTTTCGCAAACTACAGCTTTTGTTACAGTTTTAACACCACAGTCTTCTTAAGCCTTTTCTAAAAAAAATGGAGAATATCTTTTGAACATAGTATATTGTATTTTTGAATTCAAACTAGACTCCTCAAAAGTTCGCTGTGACCATTGGCGTAGCTAGAAATGTTTCCCGAAGGGTGCCTGTGACATTTTGTTTTGTTTTGTTAAACTACGGTTAAATAGAAACTCTGGAACTGCCATTCAATCAAAAGGCGTCAAGACTATTTGTTATTTTATTTTCCTGTTGGATACATTTCCACTTCGCCCAATAATATGACCTATTATGGCGAAGCTTACTACCCAAGAAACAATCTAAATGCTTGGAAGATGTATTCTTATTTTATCATTGTTTTATCATAGCATCCATTGTAGCCTGTGGTTGTAGTTCATAGTTTTAACGGTAGCTGTAAGGTGGTTCTGTATCACTACTTATAACTGAAGAATAAAACCAGAACAAAACATGCAATTATGTTTAATGGCATACTTTTCATGGCTGATATAAACTTGAAGCTATATTATTCCTTCATTAAAGTCTCATGACAGCTATCATTTTTATCAGTATTTTTCTAAACAGTGAATCTCCGTCAGCTTGTTTTCTGACAAACGTCAGTTTGCTCGTTTGTTTTTAAAACCTAGCTAAGGTTGAGGTTCACACTAACAAAAAGTTCGGTTTCGCACTGGGTTGGAACTGGTGTTAACCCCGGTAATAAACGAATTCGCTATAAGATTCACTGTTTATAAAAATACTACAACAATAACAAAAAATACTCTGAAAATTGTTACAAATATGAAAACAAAAAATGGCGAAAATGAGTGCGTGGAAATTGAATAAATCGAGTGCCTTCAGTGCTTTTTAACACGATGAAGATGAGACGATCGCCAATATGAAACTCTTGGAGCATCTACAGTTATGGACTCCCTCATTTAACATAAGGCACAGTGCGGTGAAGGAGCTCTTAAAAATATTGAACAAGCGGCTTTCCGATACACTTCCGAAAGATCCACGAACTCTTCTTAAAACTACACAGTCAGTTTCACTAAATCCGGTTGGAGATGGCCACTATTGGCATCACGGCTTTACCAAAGATGAATATACTAAGATAAAACTGTTGAAAGAAAAACTTTCTATTTTAGTGTCCTCTTTCACGGTCCCTTTCATCCAATGAATACCCCCCGTATGCAAGGTAATTTTGTGGTTTTGCTGCCCTCTCGGTAGAGATGAAATTTTGCCCTCATTTTGATCAAAACAATCACATCAAAATCAGAGATGTCCCATTTTTTAATTACTCGATTAACAACTAATCAATTATTTTTTGTCCGCTGTGCTGTCATTTTTCCACCAATGAGAGTGCAGCACATGTTTGAAACGATCGGTGATGATCCTCTGGATAAGTTAATGCATATATCGGCATGATATAACCGATTACAAATATTTTACTTTTCGGTTCGATAATCGATTATTCGAATGAAAATTGGCCATCACCAGATTAAAGAGCCTGAATTTATAAAGAGACGACATGTCGAAATTAGAACAATCGATTATCTGTCAAAGTCATAGGAAAAGTTATTCCAATCAAGCAGGAGACCTGTCAAATGGATAAGGTGTCGCCTCTTTACCCAATTCAGTATCTTTACACTAAATGAATGTGAAACGTTATTTCCAATATAAGGAACGTTCATAAATAATGATACAATTTTAAAGGGGCCGGGGCTAATCACAAATAACGTCCCCAGGGTAACTGAAATAAACACGAGTGTTCACCGGTTGGCTTTACACCTTGTATTGTAAAAGTTAAGTTAAGTTTTCTTTATTAGGGAGGCTTTCAGCCTGGGGCTGGTTCGCCTCCGTATATTGTACAAGCTTTTAATGGAGCCAATGAGCATTTATTACATCTTGATTACAAGAGAAAATAGAAGGATCGCTTGGAATGTTGACTTTTTGACAGGTTGCCCAGGCTTTTGTTTTGTTTTGATTCGCTGTACCTAATAAAACCAGCAAGCTTGCTATAGAGCTAACATATAACTTAACACTCTCTAGTTGGACTTGGAAATGCTAAGATACAACCATTAGGTTTATGTTATGCTTTAGAATATCAATCTAGGAGGATATGTTACATTGAGGCATTTTTTGGAGCAGCAAGTTATAACGAAAAAATGTCGCAGTATGAGAAAATTTCACACAATATGAATAATTACACTTTAATTGATAGGCGATAAAACACTTACATACATCTATGTAAAACTAAATAATATATTTGGTCTGGTTATTGTTCAACAGTAATAACATTTTTTGTACTAAATAGATAAACTTTAAATGATTCTTTAATGTATGGTTCTAATGTAGACAAATTAAAAATATCCCTATGTTTTAATTTTCATATGGCGCACAGAATTTATGCTCCAATTTGGAATAATAATCACCATAAATATATGCACGGCATGCTTTGGAGCATATACAGATTGGTTCCAAATTGTAATAAAGTCGTCTTGTTTTCAATATACAACAAAATCAGCTATTTTTACAAACTGACATTGATCATGATTTCACATCAAGCATCGAAAGAATAAACCCACAATAAAATATTTCTCAATATTAACCATCATCCAAATGAACCCAATTTTAAAACCTTCAAGTTTGTCAACATATTTTGCGTATCATATATCAATTTCTTCAGGAGCGATTTAAGCGGTTGTAATATAGTTTTATGGTAGTCATAAAAAGGTTGTTAAAACTTTCTGACCAGGAGGAGGTTTTATACTTTCTTTTTTTTTAACCACGTATAGAGTGTGATAAAATTGACATAAAACCTATGCTCCTAAGGTAGTTTGCATATTGAGTTTTAGTGATTGCATTAAAACTGGCCCAATTGGCCATGACATGGCTGTATACCGGTTTACAAGAGGTTGTTAAAGCAATATGGTCGTCACTGAAGGTTTTATAATTTGGCTATATCAACTGCTTTAAAACTTTAATAAAACAAAAATTGTGGCGTCCGTAATATGTTAATGGTGAAAAATTCAATTTTATTGTATTTATTTCATAACAACGCTTCGGAGAGTCTTATTAGCATACTGATTTTGAACGGGCCATGATCGTTTGTTCAAGCTTTTTTAAATTAAATTAAATATTGCCCGGATATCATATGGATCTCAAACTGCACATTGTAGTCGAAATACGTATCTGTCATAGATACCAACATTAATTAAGTGAAATGAAATGGAAGATAACTTTTTGCTGTTTTAATAAGTCTCATGTAAGATAATTCTCAGGTTTAGATAATTCCATGAATTTTGTAACTAGGTTTTTTAGAGCATATATATTCAAACATCAATTAAATCTTAGACATAGTTAACAACACTAAATTCTAGATCTTCTAATTTATAATTTTCAAATTTTCTGGCTTTGATAATTATGTTTGAGACATAGGAAAAAGTTTACAATATGAACAATGTTCAATTCTTAAACCTCTGAAAGTTAAAATAAAAATAGTTTTGAAATCCCAAACCCATATGTTTTCAAGATTTTGTAACTTTAAAATTAGATATCTTATACACAGATTGTAAGTATAAATTCTTCGAATTCAAAAGTAAACAACAGATCGCAAAATTTGATCAATTATCATAATTGAGTTTTGAGACTAAGATAAAATTGCAAATTCTTCCTAGTACACGAATATTAAAACAAAAACCAATTAAGAATTACAATAATTTTACTATAAATACACTGTTAGAAATTATCGCCGACTTCGGTAATTTTTACCGAAATCTGAACAGCTGAACTTTTCGGTAAAATTTATGCATTTCAATTCAATTGCTTTTCAGCTACTTTGAAACTAAATCTCCCCTAAAATGACAAGATTTGATCATTAAAAGAAGGTTGAAAATGTTTTGATACACAGTAATCCAGGCCTCCGTCGTTCGGTAAATTTTGAAGTACAGAACTGTTCGGTAAAAGTTTAAAATTCAGTGAAAAATCCAATTATTAAAAAAATTATCCCGAACTTGTACAGAATTTGTTCAGTTTACCCCATTGATTGATGAAAAGTAAAATTTATAAATTTTCTTGATTTCTCACGTGTAACGGTTATTTGAAAATTTTACCGAGTTATTCTGCTGTTCAAAAACCCGGTAAATTCCTACCGACTTCGGTGATCTGAATTAAGTGTGTATGATTATCAAATTCAATAGCCTTTAAAACGAAGGTCAAAGTTTTACCGAACGTTCAGCTGTTCTGATTTCGGTAAAATTTACCGAACACGGAAACAACATCTTAGTGTGTATGCCTGAAAAATAGTCGACCATTTTTTTTTTCAATATTTAGCAGCTCATGGACCAGCTTTGAATCTCCCGGACTTCAAAATAAAATCGTAATTAAAGATCTTGGGAAACTTACCTAGAATCTGAGACACCATTTTTCGAGAGGAAATGAATGAACTCCAAACTTGTATGATTGTACCCCTGTTTGAAACTAGATACTATTTCAATGTTTTTCTACAAAAGCTTATTGGGTTATGAAATTTTTTTTTATTTGAAATGGAGTTAGTTTTGGTTGAACCCATTCGGAGCCAATTTATTATTTAGTTTTTTACCTTGGTACCAATGCTACCGACGCCAGGGAGACATCTCCCACCCTACCAATTGACCCATCTACTCATGAACCGGGGACGAACGCTTTTACTTCCCTTCCGACAAAATAGCTTAATTAGCTGCAGCTATAAGCTGGAGTACTTTTGAATACTTTACAGTTGGAAATCTTCAGAAATTGATCAACCAAAGTCTTGAAAATATATCCAAAGAACTTTACTAATATCTTCGTGTATCTGGAGATCTTTTGAATATTACTTGATGTTTAGGAAGGATGTCTAAAAGAATATCCTGTAACATATGTAGAAGGAACACATCTACAAAACTCTCAAGTTTTACAAAATTTACACAAATTCTACGAAGTTCCCTGAATTTATTCCAAATTCCATATTTTTTCCAATTCTCTTAATTCTACGATTACTTCTGGGAAGACTCCATCATCTAGAAATATTCGTGAACATCTGGAAAGTTCCTTGAAATTTAACGAATTTCCCAAAACTTCAAAGAAGTTCATTAAGCTCTTTTGAAGTAAGACATCAGACAAACTGCAACGAAGTTCCCTAGACTGAAGCGAGGATCCCTAAAGATCTTAGAAGTTTGCTGAACTTTTTTTAGATCTTCTACAAAATCCCCTGCACTTATATGAAGTTTTATGCAGCTTCTCAAAATGCTACGAAATTTTTCTATAAATTTTGCTGTACGTTTACGTTTCTCGTTGATTTTCCGCGATATACCAAGCTGAGGCTTCAAAAAAGTATCCTGAAATTATATGAAGGTGCCCGAACAATAATGAGGTTCCCTGAAATTATATAATACTTAACTTCTACGAAGATCCCAAAACATAAATAGAGTTCCCACTTCTCCGCAGTTTTCTAAACTTTTCCAAAGCTCCCTGAGTTTCTACGTATTTTTCTACAGCTCCTTGAAGTTCCCAGAATTACTAATAAGTTTCGTTAATTTTTACGATTTCTTCTTAGAAGTTCTTCAAATTTTACGATGGTTAAAGGAAATTCCTGGACTCTTGGCCAATTTGTAGAGCCCGAAGACGTCTTATTATAATATCGATTAATTGTCGATATAACATACACACTTAGAAAAAATCACAGACTTCATTCACCGAATTCTCAACAGCTGAACGGTCTGTAATGTTTTCGGTAATGGAGAACATTACCGAATAATCTGTAAACTGGATCAGTAAAATCAGCTGTCAAATTTATTACCGAACGATCGGTAACGTTTACCGATGTGCATTGCTTGATTTGTAGTCGACTCTACCGGAGAATTGTAATTTTGAGAACCATTCGCAAATCGAAAATTTCCGAGAGATCTGTAATTTTTTAAAAAGGTCACCGACTCAACTGTAATTTGCTTTTATATTGTTTCAAGGTGGCGGTCACTGCAACCCATGCAAAAATTTGGCTGCAGTCGTGATCAATGTGTTAGTGTTGCAAATTGCTCCACCAATGAACAAAAACAACACTGAAACAGGGAAGCATTGGCTGAAGATTCCAAATGCCGTTTTCAGATCGTCGCCAACGGGAATGGAACTTGAACCGACAGAAAACACAAGCAACAACATCGACCATCCGTAATCTGTATTTATTTAGATAACGAAAATTAATTACTCATCTTGGTGTTGCATAACAGCCTCCACAATTTCATCTTTTTAGTTTTTCACAAACGTTTTCAAAGTCGATCGAAAATCACAATATGGTGGATTTGACGTTTACCAAGACCGTTACCGAACTCAGTAATGGAACGCTTTGTTTACCGAAACTTCAGTAAAATATTTCACCGAAGTCAGTGATGAAGCCGATTTACAGACCTGCTGGTAAAAATGTTTACCGTTTTCGTTAAATTAAAATGAAATTACCTAAATTCGGTCATTTCATTAACAGTTTTCAGCAATCAGTAATTTTTAGCAATACCGATCTCAGGGTCTCTGTTTAAGTGTGTAAATTCTCGACATCGTTTCTTCAAGTCTAGAACATTAAGAAAAGTAGACATTCATAAAAAAAAAACAAAAACATAATAATAAAGTAGCCTCGAAACTGCTTGAAAAAATACCGTATAAAAAACACCCAAAATTTCCGAGGAGGGGGAGCTAGACATTTCTGAAGGGGGCCTAGCCCCTTTGGCACATCCCTTAGCTAAGCCAATGGCTGTGACATTGTATCGTCTTGGAGTCTTCTGCTCACTTATTTTTTTATGAGCCAAGGAATAAGTGCGCAAAGGAAACCAAAACTATTTACGAGCTGAACTAGCCAACGAGCTAAAACTCTCGCTAATAAAGCTTTAAAAAAAAAACGATGTAACCCCTCCGTACCCCATTATAGTTGAACTACACCATGTTTGATTTGATTCGATTTGAAAGTTTGAGAGATAAAATGAGGGGTTCGTGGATTTTCCTATGTTTCGAGGGGTGCATCGATTACCTTGGGACCGAAGATAGTACCAGAGCTGAGTCAAAAAGTTGAGGACGTTTCTTCGGGACCTTCTGTACCTCTCTTAAGTAAGTGTCCAACTAATAATCCTTCCCATCCCCAGCAGTTACAAGCACGTGGCCAGGATAGTTCTCGATTGTTGGATATAGTGCTACATACCTCCATCTAAGAGGCCTCAGTCAATACGGCAACGGGCGGAGGTGGTAATACTCTCAAACAATGTTCTAAGACTTGTACCACCTACGAATTTGTGCAACTTGCGAATGCGAAAATGCGAACTTTGCTATAGAAACTATTATTCTATCTTCACTTATGTGAAAAAACTAAATTTGCATCTCACTTCTAGAGGGATTAATCACAAACGAGACACTTGCAAATGAAGTAAGTAAATCGAGGAGACGACACATATAAATCTCAATTCTAGATGCCCAAAAAATCTCACACAAGCGAAACAATCTTCGAAAATTCTTTTTTTCATTTCTCGCATCTAAACTTGTATTGCGCATCATCTTTTTGCAGGAAATCTTCAGAATCGTCATCAATCTTCTTTCTACCTACTCAACGTGCGCGCAGCTTGCCACAGCAAAACACAATCTTTCCTGCATCTTAGGTAGAGTCGCCCCTCTTGTAGTAGATACTGCTTCGAAAACACCGCCCGAATGAAAATAACCATAATAAACCAACGAAATTACAATGTTTTTTACTGGTGAATTTTAAGTACCGTAAAACGGGGTAACATTGATAGTTTTTTAAAGTATATTCTAAATAATATTTACAGCAATGAATGTTTTTAAAATTTTATATTTTCAAAACAAGTACTGAGGATCCAAGAGTCAGTTCGTCAGTAATATGTTTAAAGGAAATTAAAGGGGGAAGAGGTAGCTCATCGATTCTTCCGGTTCGCCTCCTAGCATCGTGCTATAAGGTACCAGGCGATAACCAGGGTAGTTGATCGATAGATCGATGACGTCATTTCGTTGGCGTCTGCAATGGGAAATTCTCATAGCAGGCGTTGACGATGGGACGTTGTCGAGTTGTTGAATAGCAACTATCGTGGTAACTCACCGATTACCTGTCGATCTGCCAAATTTGGAAAGACGTCTGCATTGAATTGTCTCATATAATAATATTCCGCCCACTATATCACAAGAAATTGCGAGTAGCTGAGTGGAATGGAGATAAGTTAAGCATTGGGTACAGGACCAAGTCTCCCCTGGGTGGTGCCAAAAGATGAGCGCAATAGAATCATCAAGTTACCATAAGGCACGGAATGAGACTATTGCATGGCTGGGTAGTCAAAGTCTTCCATTCGTTAGTCATTTCAGGTGGATTAGAACAGGTTTAGGTGGGCGTTGGCCAGATTTGGATTTTTCAGATGTAATCCTGGATAGGACCCTGTCATTGAACGTCGCGTGAAAGAGGAACTTAATGAAGGCCTAAGTACTTTTTCGTAGTTATTAGTTTTCGGATTTGAAAGATCGTCGGTTACAGTGGCCTGCTTACTGAGCAGAAAAACGCGGTCCCAGGTCCTTACATATCAAAGAGTTTTATGATAAAATCGCTTGTGTATCGTGTATTTTGCGAAACTCGTTGTTGTCGTTGGTTCCGGGTTTGAATGGATACACAAATTTGAGCAACGGTATTATGTGATATGAGGGGCTCGGTGGCCTTAGAGCAACCGTTTTTGCTTACTGAGCAGAACATCATGAGTCTAATCTCAGGCCCATCCACATTCAAGATTCGTCAATCGTTTTATTTGTTAATATGACTACATGGTAATAACAGCAACTCGGTGATTAATAAGGTGCTCGTCTGCCTTGTGGCAAACGTTTTTGCTTACTGAGCAGAAGACAGTGGGTTTAGTCCCAAGCTCCTTCGCGTTATATGATCGTTAGGACATCAATTCAGCTTATCGTTTACCAAAACGAACCCTGCTGCAAACCCAACCCTCTTATCCAACATCCCAGTGATTCCTCGTGGAAGTGCAGAGGTGTTCTCGGCTTCCATCAAAGCGAGTGTCATGTCAACACAATCCTTCCCATTCCTTTCTTGACCTGTGTTCGGGCGCGGCCGGCGCTGGTATTGCCTAATTTAAGATCACCAGTTTTTACACATTGAGGATGATTGCTAGTCCCAAGCATCGTCTATTGGTTCTCTGTGTAATTACAGCTGATCTGGCAGTAACAGAGTAGCAACCGTGGGCGGTCAATCAAGCTCAAGCTCAAGCTCAATATGTTTAAAGGAAATTAAAGCATTTGTACTATTTTTAGTTTTGTGACCAAACTTCAGTTTTTTTTTATTTGGGGTTACTTTGATAATGCTCGATGAATGTAGAAAAAAATGGTTGAAACTCAAACAATTTAGTTCTTTATGAATATGAAACTTTTAATGAGTATGTAATCGGAAAACATCATAAGCAATAAGAATACCACATTGAATTTGTCATGGCTATATCGGAAATACATTTCATAAGTGATGGTTTGACTGCTTTTTCAAAAAGGCGAAAAATACGAAAATTGTTTTTTAATATGTTTGTAAAATATGTAACAAATACTATATAAAAAACTATGTACAATATCAACGGAAATACCCTAAGCTACAATATGGAACCAATGTTTCTAATTTGGAAAAAGCGCAACGAGTAAATTTAATCTTTACATTATACTATCAAAGTTACCTGCATTATCAAAGATACCCCGTTTTACGGTACATTAAAATTTTGTTGTTAAATTGTTGTATCGGAGAAACAACTAAATTCAATTTTTAACGATCAATTGGCAGGATAAGAAAAACTCACTCAATAGTGAAGGGATACTTTTATTTCAGGGTTTGATTGGGTGTCTCTTAAATATGTTTCTAAGAGTACCGTGATATAAACGACACTTCATGTATATTAACGGGGTTCATTTTTAATTTGCACTTCTAGTAACCTTATCAACATCAGAAATGCATGTTTCTAGTAGCCCTACTTGCCGTTTTGTTATGATTGTGCGTTCCATTTTACAATAATCCATTTTCGCTTTTCTCCATTCCATATGCTGAATGACGTTTGAGCAATTTTTAGTTTGCACGGCGTGTAGATTAGCGGGGTTCAAATTAAAAAGTGTTCAGATTTAGAACGGTCCGATTACCAGGGATCCAGATTTTTTATATGTATATGAAATCACTGAAAATCGTACGTGAGAATGGACGACCACTCCCATTCAGTAATTCAGTTGATTCATTGTGTAATTTCACTGGTTTGGATTAATCCCGTTGTAGCAGCCAGTCTAAGCTATGCTAACTTTCATTGAATTGTTGAAACATCACTGGAATTATAAGTTTGAAAAAAGATTTACTTGCTCTGATAACAAATAATTTTGAAGCGTTACAAACTGCAAGATAGATTTTTTTACACTCAAACAGACATACCAAAAACATTCCCTCAAATATTGTTCCTGTATGTCCATTATCTAAATTGAAAATAATTATTTCATTTCCATAATCCTTGATTACGCAGACATCTTCTCCCTGACGTGGACGCTGTTACGCGAGCTCATACTGTCTGCTCTCAACTGAGTGCTCTTTAAAACACTTCAACATTAATTAATTGCGAGCTTTCAATGCTAACTAATGCATGAATTTGCACTCTATGCCAACGGAAGTCGGGAAATTTCCAACCTGATTTTTTTTCTAGACCATACTATGAATCTTAAACACCACCCCCGGTTGGTAACACCATGCCTTTACTGACTACGCTATCTGATGCCATACACCATATGTATTGTAACTAGAAGTTAAAAATATAATAATTGTTTTAGCTTTACGAAGATTTTTAACTTTTACGATATCACTAAGGGCACTTTAATTGCTACATTTCCCATCGTTTACACCAAAGCTAGCCAGCAATCGAATAATCCACAACAGACTCACTCTTTTAAGAAGTATTGTAGCTTGAAGTACTATTGATTTATATCTCTTATAGGAAGGAACTCTGTCACGGATCACATGTTTCCCATTTAAAGAAATTTCATTGCCCATATTTCTTGCCTTGGTTTTATTTTCTTCATTCTCCCGGACGTAGTATCCTTCTCGGCACAATATTTCGATGGCTTCAATCCACTTATTAGCGAAGAGTATCCTTTGCTGCTATATCCACTGTATGGTAATGATGAATACGGCTTAGCAGTGTATCCAAGATATCCTAGTGAATCCCCAGTAGGTAATCCATATCCAGTTTTCATGCTGATTTTTGATTTCCTTTTCTTCTTACACTCCACTTTGCAAAACTTTTCGACTTCCGGTTTGTCTCGATTAGAACGTTCCGCGCGATTCCCGACGACTGAAGGCCCATCCGAGGATCTATGGTTCCTTTTATACCATCCCGATGGAACCATCGCCGGCTAGAAGACGAACAACTATTCATGAGTTCGACAATCGTCGGAACCAACAACTCCTTGGCAACCGGAACGACCGAGCTTGGCCATTTCGCTCGTGTAATGTGTCGGAATTTGAGCTTTTCTTCCTGAGTAGCGATAGACAACCTGAGAACATGCATAAACTGCAAACACATGGGTTCGTCTCAGTTACGTCCATGTCAGTCAGGAGTCGGGAGCTTTCACCATTCACAGTCGCGTTCTCAGATAAAATAATTAATCACATAGCTACGGTTGCGTGACACTGTAGCATAAAGCAATCGAAAAGTTTATGCGAGAGAATTTTTTTTATGATAAACAAATTTCCAACCAAGAAGTGGAGCATGTCGCATTGTGGTGTCTTCTTTTTTTTTGTCTCAGTGAGGAACATCGCCGTGGCAAGCCAAACTGTTCGAAGAGATCCTAGAATCGATTGCCCTTTTAAGGATTGCATGTCGTGGTCGTGGGCGTAGATAACAGTCAAACGGCTTTTTATTCTTGAATGTGTTCTGAAGACAATCCATATGGCATCAAGGCTTTTATTTCGAGGTTCAAACATTTTCAGCGACGCTAGCATATCTATGAGAGCCATCTTTGGTTTTATTTAATATCCACTTAGATTGACCGTGATCTTTTGGATCGCTGGCATTTATAAATAACAACAATTAAACAAAGCGTTCAACTAGGCATTAGCCTAAGTGCACCAACTCTTGCTCTACTTTTATTGTGTCATTTATGGATCTTAACTCACAGAAACTTAAAACGATCATAACTAATCGTGCGAGAGACAGCTTGCTTTCCACTCGCATATACTTCACACCTCCCACGAACACAGGAGACATGGTCTCCGCATGGCGTTAACTTCCATCTAAATCATGGTATTTACGTTTTTCACGACCACATTACACACTGTAATTCAATGCTAACACAGCGAATAATCAATCAGCACCCGATCGAAAAATGGAGATTGTTATTATAAATGCATGTAATTTTTGATTAATCATTTGCAGCACGCCTTCTCTCCTGATTTCGGTCAATGATGTGCTGTGCAGCCGGAACAGTTCGCTTCAGCAGTAGACCTACATGTATTTCAACATACATTTTTTACACACTAATATTTTTCCATACTGCTCGCCACGGACGGACATACCTCTACTTCACTTCACGCATTGTCGTCGCGACGCCTGTTCATAGCCATGAAACTGAACAAATGCACACGCCCGCCTTCCACATTCCATGTGCCCATAGGATATGGATGCTGCAAAGGGCTATAATCATGATCCCGTCCATCGTCATTGTCTTGATTGTTTTGGTCGTCATCATCGCATCGAGGTACTCTCGTTTTGGGTGGTAGTGGCATAAAACCCGAACATTTCAGACAAGATAGGTATCTGACAATCTCACGATTGAAACGAATTTTAGCTCGGACAAAACAAAGAATAAATACCGGCTGAGCCCTGGCATTTTGTACAACATGTGTTTATCGGTCAATTAATTTAAGCCATTTGGGTGCAGAAAGTGCTGCCGCCCATGTTCGCACTCTATTAGCATTTCCTATCAAAGGATTTCTTTGAAACTTGAGAGGTCAAAAAGTCTCGCTGAAAAGGCCGTAGTTAGGGGCTAATGGGCCCGAGAGAAGCAGAAACTAGCACAAAGAATTGTAAAAATTAGCATCAGTATTATCAATATGGCAAAACGGATCGATTTCATCAGTGTATCAATTCATCACAGATATTGGTTGAAAATTTCTTTTCAACAATGGATGGTAGCCATAAGCTAGACCAGGTCCAACGATGTTTTTTATTAACAATCCTTCAAGAGCTTTGAGTGTTGGTTTTTCATTTAAATTCCGTTATAATTGCTTATTTTTTGACAGATACGCGTATTTCGTCTACTACTTGTAGACTTCATCAGTGCCAAGCACTCAACACCACTTGGTACTGATGAAGTCTGCAAGTAGTAGACGAAATACGCGTATCTGTCAAAAGATAAGCAATTATAACGGAATTCAAAGGAAATAAACCAACACACTCAAAGCTCTTCATAAAGGGATTCCGTTAAGAGGTTCGACAAATTTAAAAGATTTTAACTGCTCAACCATGTCAAATGTCAAACATTCGGGTAGGTTCATAAGGAAAAAAAGTAAATTCACATATGCATATTTTTGTAAGTATTTGGAATATCAATGGAAGACTTGCAGGAAAACCACCATAAAGATTTGCTTATAATAAACACTATGAAACGCAAAAAAATACATCATGATGAATGTGGGCGTCTATAGTGGAATACCTTTATAAACAAAGAAAGAAGGATTAGTAATTTCCATTTACTTCCACTACGTTGATTGCTTACCCTCGACAGATACGCGTATTTCTATAACTATGTGTAAACATCTTCAGTGTCTTGTAGTAATATTCGAGCATTAGTACAAGACACTGAAAAAGTATGCCCATTGTAGACGAAATAAGCGTATTTGTCAAATATAAGCAATTAAAGTAGTGGATTTAAATGGAAAATACTAACCCTTCTCTCTTTCTTTATACAAATTACATGTTGCCAAAATCAAGATCGAACTGTACTTCTATTGATTGTTGGTATATGAATGTATGTGTACCATCTTTTAGATACACTTATTGTATGTATGTAATGACAAAAATACATTTCACAGATCCTAAAGGTGATCCTTGTAGAGTCCACAAATGGTCGCCACGAAGGCTATACATAACTAACTACCACTTCGACTTTACAATAACACAAATCTCAGAAATTAGTGCCTCATTTCACCTGAAATTGCTACTTTATGTATGTTGCAATGCAGCAAACGTGGAGGAACAGTTTCATTGTGGTACGTGTCCTGGAAGCAGATATTTGTGCACTTGAAGTTTCGAAGTGATTACTAGAATAAGGATCTCACTGCGAAACACCTTAAAGATCTATCCTAAAAACCAATTCATTACACACCACAACGATCCGTTAGGGAACAGGTAATAATTTGGGATTAATTATTGGGCTTTTCTCAACAAAATGTTATTTGTTCAGTGCCTTATCACTTATTAAAAAGTTTGATAATGCAAGGAAACGCGCCCGTCATCCATGAGGCTGTGTTTAGAGCGGTTCAGTTACGGGAAGCTGGAAACAGTAAGTATTGATTGTTATTATTTTAACCATTTCTGGATCAAATGAATTCGAAGGGTTTGCAATTTGAAATCAAAATGTATAAATCCACACCATTGGACATCGATCATGAATTGATCTGGTGAGTTCATTCCAATTTGAAAATAAAATCTATATACAGTGTATCAGGAAATCACCCGTGCAGCTATTTTTCAATTACGAGCACACTTTAGATGGATCGATTTCTGAGAACTGCTGGTAAATCGTATGTTTGCGATATGTTAGTGTAGTTTAAGGGGTCACGCCTACCCGCAAACTTTCAAAAAATCGATTTTTTTTTATTGTCTTAATCGAAAGTATATAAAGTCAAGAATATTTCCTCAAAAGATCAAGTTGATCCGATGAAAATTGTGAAAGTTATGCGACATACAAAAATATTCACTTATAGTGGACTAAACCCAACTTGAAACTTTAAACGCGATTATCTCGGAATCATGTATTCAAAACCGGTGCCAAAAATTTCTCGAAATGTATACATTCGATTCGTCCGATTCGTTTTGATTTCTGTTCAGTGCTATTTTGTGCAGTCCACGATCGTTCGGATTTCGTCTATCATTTAATTTCGATTTTTTACAGCCGATCAAAGACAAATTTTAAGGATCAAAAATCGGCACTTCAACTTTGCAAGGCCGCCATTTTGTCAAAAAAATTAAAAAAAAACCGAACGATCAAGGACTCGTTTAACACATGCTTAACGATTTGGCATGGTTTTTTTATTTCAGATGATTACATCACAAACCGCAATTGGCACGGTGCCATGAAGTGAGGGTTCGATTCCCGCTCTAGCCGGTGGAACTTCCCCGGGGACACAGGAACATTTCCGGGATGCCCAATGTGACCGTGGAACGTCAGTATAGCTGCCATTGGTCCAATTACATCATTTGAGAGAAAAAAAACATGATGTTCACCGTGTGTATACTTATTACAAAACAGTAAAGCCGAATGCCGACCAAAAGTGACCCCAACGGGAACCGGAATAACTCTGGAACCATGTATTGATCCAAATGTTTTCAGATGGATTCAAAAACTTCAATAGATTCCCGACGAAATGCAACTTGTTGTGAAGAAAAATATTGAGAAATTATGTTTTTTATAGCTAATTGAATTTTTAAATCTATGCAAATTTAGACGTTAGGAACGGAAAGCACAAATCCTGTGCAACACTTCCTGGAAAAAAATAACCATTCAATTACCATAAAATAGAATACAATTACAAGTAAATCTATTGCCAACAATCGATCTTATTGTACGTATATAGTACACGAAATTTGAACATATTGTTATTACAATAGATGTACAATACGTACCATATAGTAAGAATTTTCAACAATAGAACAACAATACAATTAATGAATGGTTCAAGTTTGTTCGGGAAAAAGTGATTTTTCGTATGGTTAAGATACATAACGACCCCCATGTTCTATTGTATATTCCCCCATTTACCATAGATTCTATTGTAGAAACATTACATTCTATTGTAATTTTATCGTTGTGGAGAATACGATTTATTGTAAATACAATAAACTCTAATGTATGGTTAAAATACATTTCATTGTACCTCTACGGTTCTTTTTTTTTACGGGTTGTGCCATCTTTCTTACACACTTTCATCCACTCTTGTCGTTTTTGAATACCTTCCCTGTTTTCTGGAGCTTGCCCTTCATAATCGCCCAGAATTTTTCTATTGGGTGAAGTTTTGGCGAGTTTCGCGGATTTGCCTCCTTCGGCCCAAGAACAACATCATAGGCTTCGTACCACTCGATCTCCGGTTTCGCGTAATGGTACGATGCCAGATCCGGCCAAAACAGAGTGTCACCTTCGTGGGACCGGAGGAAGGACCTGCGGATACACTTTGTGAAAACCAAAATTGAAACATGTAACAAAATAATTATGAAAGATTTTAAACATTAATAACTCAGCTAATCCTGGACCAATTTCAATAATTTTATCAAAAATCGATCAGAAATATGTCTACGCATTTGTTAAATTTAAGACTTTATCATTTTTCAAAACGTCACTATTGAAAATTACATGAATGTGCAACTGTTGCTATGATAATTAATATTATCACCTATTGCCTGCGAAAAGCGATTTCCCTAACACAGATTTCAAAGTTGAATTCCATTCGGTCTCACCAAACGATGCTTATTCAATCACCACGTGGTGAGTGGCGGTGTTCTCCAGTACACAATAAAAGGCTCCACGCAAGCTAGCTATCAAGGCTGATCTCAACCGTTGATTGGAATCAGTTCCAATCACCGCTTGTGGTGGTGTCTGGACGTCGGCATCAGCAGCAGTAGCAGCAGTGCTTTCGGCGTGTGGCGTTCAACATTGTTCTCCAGTACACAACGAAAGGCTGTGCGAGCTGCAGCCCACATGACCATCCATAGAAGGAGGAAGAAGCCGCAGCGCTATTAATCGGAATCAGTAGCTCTTCGTGCGTCGCTGTGGGCCATCTATGTCAAGCGCGTCATATTAAAGAGTATAAACAGAAAGAATTCCGCTCAAATTCCTATTCCTACACAAAACACAAGCGCCTGCTGCAGTTAACAAATAAGATTTATTATATAAGACCACGTAGTCCTACGTCACCATTGCGTACAACCCCATAGAGCTGTCCCTTGTAGTTTTTCCGGAACTTCTCCGGAACATCCAAGCAGGACTTGCCGACGAAAACTCCAGGCCGGGGATCTGCTTGGCGTCCGCTTTAATGTACGTCTCGTCGTCCATTAAGATGCTTTCGGCTGCACCAACCACTCGCGGTGCAGCTTCCTGGCGTGGGATTTTGACACCGTATTCTGTTTATCGGTTCGGTTAGGCGCCTTCCTTACCTTGAAGACATGAAGTCCGGCTCGCTTCATTTTATGCTGGACGAACCAGATGGAAGAATTGACTTTTTTGGCTACGTCCCGAATCGAAAGGTTCGGATTGCGCTTGAAGTAATCCTTGCATTCACGGGGTCGGTCGCTTTTGATTTTCTTCCACTGCCAGCTCGCCGCTGTGTCGTCTGGGTGTCCTTGAACGATTTTACCACACGGGACACGGTCGAATTTTCGATTCCAAAATGTTTCACGATCCACCTTTGGCACTGGCCTTGATTTTCCACGACCGCTCGGATAACCCCTTCACAGATTGTGACGAGATTTTGCACATGTAAACATTACACTCTAAACTAATTTTACTCAATTTATACACAAAAGAAGGTGATGATCAAAAGCACAACGAAAACAGTGAAGACTTCTGCAGTACGATCATGAGAAAAAGCGAAACGACAGAAGAAAATGAAAACAATGCCTACGCATTCCAAGTTTGTCTCGGCAGGCGCGACTGTGTGAGCTACAAACAAAGCTGGCAATATTAAACGGAAGCTGTTGGGCTCACTCACCAACACACTCACATAAGCAAGCAAAGCAACAACTGCTTCAAAACGAGCACAGATGAGTGTCGTGCTTGTCGGGAATGACCAGATCGGTGATGGATCACAACCGAAGACGACATTCCCCAGTTGCTTTTTACTTCATTCGTCAACTTGATGGATGGTCATGGAGAGAGCTTCGACGAGCACATTGATAGGAATGTACAAAGCGTTACTACCATCAGCTGTTTGACGATCGTGATTGTGATAGGTCGCAACTCTGCCCCCCGTATTCAAGGTTATTTTGTGGTTTTGCTGCCCCCTCGGTAGAGATGAAATTTTGCGCTCATTTTTATCAAAACAATCACACAAAAATCAGAGATGTCCCATTTTTTAATTAGTCGATTAACAATTAATCGATTATTTTTTTTGTTCGCTGTGCTGCCACTTTTCCACCAATGAGAGTGCAGCACATGTTTGAAATGATCGGTGATGATCCTCTGGAAAAGTTAATGCTTATATCGATATGATATAACCGATTACAAATAGTTTACTTTCCGGTTCGTTAATCGATTAATCAATTATTCGAATGAAAATCGGCCATCACTAGATGAACGTGAAACGTCATTTTAAATATAAGGACCGTTCATAAATAATCATACAATTTGAAAGGGACCGGGGCTAATCACAAATAACGTCCCCACGGTAACTGAAATAAACACGAGTGTTCACCGGTTGGTGCAAGTGCATCTAGAACACTATTTTGAGAGCATGCAATCAGCTAATATGCGATAACCAATATGCTTGATATGCGTGAAAGAAGAAGAAGAAGAATTGCTACCAATTCAAGGTTACAAATGCTCATTTAGCATAAAACCACGGGGGCAACAATCAAGAATTTCGTCGCATAGCTCACACTGCGATGCAAGTGTGAAACAGTAAGAAGCTTTGTTCTGTCATACTTATATGTAGTTGACAGCATAAAAACATGTTTTTAGGAATAATGAAATCAAAAGATAATGAGAGAGAGAAGGATTAGTATTTTCCATTTAATTCCACTACTTTATTTGCTTATCCTTGACAGATACGCGTATTTCGTCTACAATGTGCAGACTTCTTCAGTGTCTTGTACTAATACTCGACTGTCGACCACCACCCTAAGGGGCTACCCCCTATGATTATCTCCTTATACCCCCACACTCGCCCCCACATGCCTAATTTGGTTCCATTTGCTTGATTAGTTCTCGAGTTATGCAGAAATTTCTGTTTCATTTGTATGGGAGCCCCCCCTTACAGAAGGGAGAGGGGTCTCGAACCATCATAAGAACCTTCCACGGCTCCAAAAACCCCTGTATACAAATTTTCACGCCAATCGGTTCAGTAGTTTCCGAGTCTATAAGGATCAGACATGTTGGCGGACAATCAACCGACGGAACCAGACGGACAGGTTTAACCAGGATAATCGGACAGAATAAAAGTATACACGACCGCGTACTTTGAACAACGTGTTTTTATTAATGATGCGCAAATTTGTTACCGGTCAATCACCGCTAACAATGGCTTTAAGCAAATTGGATTGTACAGCTTTTGCAATACACAAAATTTAATTTATAGGAAGCTAGATTTCTACTTAATTGTTTGCCATAGGAAGGCTCAACATTACTTAAATACCCATATTTGCATTATATACATACATAGATATCTATATTCAAACCACTTTTGTTCATTTGTGTTTAACATAAAATCTTTCACCTATTTAATTCGTTACCCAGCCCCATATTAAGTTGATGTAAAGCTTTGCATGTAGCTAGATGTTATCGAAAACCGACAAACGGAAAAAAAATCATTGGACCAATCTAAACCGCGCTTGCGTAATTTGTCCAATGATCATGAATGTAAATAAATAAAACAAGACGGCAAAGTTCCGCACTAAAATTATTACAACAATATATATACTAATAAACCCACCGTGTGCAAATTACGTGCACCCTTCACATCTCCGATGGAGCGAAATGGGATCCGTTTTCCCATTTCCGAAAGCCAACCGGCGAAAGAGAGAGAGAAAGAGAGTTGAGAGGGAGAGTTCGAAAAGGAGAGGATGGGAGGAAAGAAATGTTGAGGATCAGCGAAGGGAATAGAGTGTCCAGAACTATCACCGAAGACGGACGTACGCGGAGATCGTCGCAAACAGTGAATACCCTTCCCGAAGCCATTTTGGAAGAAAATTTTACCTTTCGTACACGCGGGGAATCGGAATAATCCCACTAAGGACCGATACGTTTCGTGGAGTGTGTGGTGATTTGCACGGTGCGCGAGTGAAACTCTGGTTACACCAGCGAAGACAAGTGTCACGGTTTGGCACGTTTTTCGGTGTCATCTACACGCCATATCACGGCCTCCTCGGTCGGGAGACGGGGATGTTCAGAGCCTTGGTGACCCCAGATTTCCCGTGCTAACCCGGCAACGCCGTCGCTCGAGATTCTGCCCGCTCGTTGAAGAAAGTCGGCTATTGAAGAGCTAGAAGTCGGAAGTCAACGTGGGACAATCTTCTGTTCCTCTGTGAACCGCCCTTGTCGGTCAGTCATCGGAGCCACGTGAGAAGAGTGAAGAGCGTCGTTTGCCGAAGTGAGCTAGGAGGTCCAGACTGTACCACGTGAGTCCCGAAAGCCCGAAATAATCCCCATCCTGGGTGCAGGTAGTTGCCGAGACCCCCCCACGCCATTTCGGTCGACTACACACGGTTGTGGAGCGGAGAAGCGGACGCTAGGGAGGTGTCAGCTTGGTGAGGTCCGGCGGGTCCGCCCCCGCTTGCCAGTGCATGATGCCGATGTGCTTCTCCCCCTGCCGTGAGCATCCCACCATCGAGTAACCAGCAATAGGTATGTCGCTAGAAGAACTCTCTCTCTCTCTACAATTGCATGACGTCAACGGGAGCTGAACGGCCGCATCGTTCCCCTTACCCTATGTCCCCTCCTTTCCCTTCCTTCATGTATATTTAAATAAAACAAAAAAAGATAAAATGAATGTGAACGTCTCCTTATTTCTAAATTTCTGAGCCCTAGGTGCATGACAGTCGGTTTTCAGTTATTGTTCGTTGGGTGATTGATCCACCTTGTCCCCCGACGAGTCTGCCGAGAGTACGTGGATAGCCGGTCCGAGGTTAAGAGAGCGTTGAGCTAGCCGTTTCTTTCAAATTACAGAACGTCAGTGGTAATGTTGTTTCTCTGCAGGGGTGGATTCGCGTATGCGTACAGCGTAACATATAGAAAGGGCGCAACACTCCTCCTCGCGAATTTAACCCCGAGTCTCCTCCTCGATCGGCACGGTTGCCAATCCCATCTTCGTAGCGAATCTTTTGACCTTTGTTGACCCGAGTGGCTTGGTCAAGATATCCGCAACCATATACTCCGATGCACAGTACTGCAGCTCGATATCACCAGAAGAACAGCAGTTCCTGGTGTAGTGGTACCGAGTGTCAATGTGTTTCGACCTTTTCTTCTGCTGATCCAATGCGACAAAATCTAGGCAACTCCTGTTATCTTCGAAAATAACTGTCGGCCGCCATTGATTCTCGTTCAGTTCAGTTAGCAAACGCCGCAACCAAACAACCTCCTGCGTAGCCTCTGAGAGGGCCACATATTCGGCCTCCATGGTAGACATGGCCACACAGCTCTGCTTCCGGCTCACCCAAGTCACGGTTCCTCCTCCTAGACTCAACATGTAACCGGTACAGGATTTACGGTCAGTGCTGTCGCCAGCCCAATCCGCATCGCAATATCCTGACAACAGAAGCTCACAATCACTCCTTCCAAGCGTCAATCCGTAGTCAACCGTGTGTAAGAGGTAGCGTACAATACGTTTGGCTTCGGTCCAGTCCGTCACCGATGGGCAACTAACTTTCCGGCTCAATATTCCAACTCCCGCTGCGACATCTGGACGGCTATTGACAGACAGGTATAGCAGGCAACCGATTAACTTGCGATATTCTTCGTTGCTTTCCATCTTCGGGCTACCCTCGGTCACCTTATAGTATCCCGGATCCATTGGGTACTTCGACCCTTTAGCGTTGTCCAACCCGAATCGTGTCGCAACTCTTCTGATGAAACCACTCTGGGAAATCACAAAGAAACCTTCCGCATTCTTTCGCACACGAATACCTAAGAAGCTCCTGATATCTCCCAGCCTTGTAATCTTCAGTCGATCTTGCAAAGCTTGCTCGACCTGGTCGATTTCCTCCTCATGCGTGCAGCACAATAGCAAATCATCCACATATATGAAGATATACATCCACCCGTTCTCACCAATACGCTTCCGATAAAGGCACGAATCGGAACTGCACTGCTCAAAACCAAGCTGCTTCAGTATATTCGTAAGCGTCTTGTGCCAAACTCTTGCAGCTTGTTTCAAGCCGTAAATGCTCCGCTTTAATCTGCACACTTTCTTCTCAGATCCAGGCACCTTGTAGCCCGTAGGTTGCCTCATGAACACCACCTCATCCAGCTTTCCATACAGGTATGCAGATTTTATGTCTAGGTGTTTTACGTACATCTTTCGATGGCCCGCAACAGTCAACAGCACACGAAAGGTAGAACACATCGCCACAGGAGCAAATATGTCCTCGTAATCAGACCCAAAGCGCTGACTGCATCCTTGCGCTACGAGTCTGGCCTTCATTCGCTCAACCTTTCCGTCCGCGTCCATCTTTTTCTTATACACCCACTTGCTTCCGACAATGTTGGTAGCAGGCGGTGGGTCCACAAGCTCCCATGTATCGTTTGAAACCAATGAATCGAACTCAGCATCCATCGCAGCAATCCAGTCCTTCTTCTCAGCACAGCTAACAGCTTGCTCGTACGAAGTCGGCTCATCCTGGTCCACCGTTGCCATTCCAACAAAATAATCGCCGAATCGTGCTGGCAAAACTCCTCTGGTGGAACGACGAGGATTTTCCCGCTGATTTTCATCCTCCGGAACAGGAATATCTTCACCGTGATACAGATCTTCAGCCGATTCATATCCATCAAAGTCTTCTTCAACTTCAGGTTCTTCTTCGGATTCAGACACAGGTGCCACTTCACGCGTGATTTCCGGTAGTGGCTCCAACTCGACTGTCGATTCAGTAACTTCCAGCTTCCGATCGGCACCGTTTTCACTATCCATGCGCCAATCTTCCAGGAACTTCACATCCCGGCTGATGGTGATTCGTCCCGAACCCGTATCCAGCAGCCTATAGGCCTTATGCTCGTTGGAGTAGCCTACAAACATCAGTTTTCGCGCTTTAGGCTCCATTTTCTTACGCGTCTCAGCTGGAATATGCACCCACGCATCACAGCCGAAGATCCGGAAGTGCTCATACGACGGAAGTCTTCCGTACCATTTCTCATAGGAGCTCATTCCGATGGACCTAGAAGGTACCCGATTCTGAATGTAGGTCGCTGTTAGAATCGCCTCACCCCAGTACTTCTGGTCCAGCTTTGCCTCCAACAACATACAGAGCGCCATCTCTTTCAGGTATCGGTTCCGCCTTTCTACCACCCCATTTTGCTGTGGCGAGTAGGGTGCGCTGAACTGGCTCACTACACCCTCTGCCCGGAGGTAATCCTGCAAATCCTTGCTGATAAACTCACCTCCACCATCAGACTGCAAAACTCGGGGTGTCTTGCCGATCTGCGTCCTGCAGAAGCAAATGAAGTCCATGATCTTCGACGCGGCATCTGACTTCTTCCTCAAAAGGTACACGAAAGCCATTCGTGTATGGTCATCAACCAAACAAAGGAAATACTGGTTTCCACTCGGCGTGCACTTCATCGGTCCACTAAGATCGGCGTGTACGATGTCCAACTTCTCCTTCGAACCTCTATCGACACTCTTCGGGAACGGTGCTCTTGCCATTTTGCCTTCGAGACAACATTGACACACAGTGCGTATGCCACAATCCACCAGCTTCATGCCAGTTGCTTGCTTATTTGCATGAATCGAACGAACCGCATCGGGATCTCGGTGGCCTAGGCGTCTGTGCCACGTATGCAGACAATGCGACGTGTGCACCGTCTGGACACTTATCATCGCTTGCTCCGAAATACACAAACGATACAACCTTCCATGCCGTTCACCTACCGCGCACATCTGTCCATTACGCATTCGTATCTCGCACCGATTCTCACTGAACATCACGTCAAAGCACTTCTTCGCAAGGGTACTCACCGATACAAGTCCACTGGTAAGTTTCGGCACATACAACACCTCACTCAACTCGATGGTTATCGGTTCCCCTGTATCGGTCACACCGACAATGATTCCACGGCCAGTTCCAGATACCTCAGCTCTCTCGCCGTCAGCCAACATCACAGTTGTTCCGCCGGTCTTCTCCAGCTCCTTGAAAAACTTTTCGTTTCCCGTCATATGCCGAGAAGCACCACTGTCGATGAACCAGCTTGTTGGCTCAGCTTGCCCCACCATCCAAGCCAGCGGTTCCTCGGAAACTGCTTGTGCTTGCTTGGCTTTCGGTTCTTCCGGTTTCTTCTTCGTCGGCTTCTTCCCTGATTCGGCAGCAGCAACATTTGGGCAATCTTTCTTCAGGTGCCCCGGTTGTTTACACTGGAAGCAAGATCGTGTTTCTGTTTGCTTACTTCCACCAGTACCACGCACTCGTCGGCGACGATGTTCAACCCACAACGCTTGTCCACTGCTCGAATTGGCACCTTCACTGCGCTCTCGGCGTTTTTCTGCCTCTGATAACAGCTTGGATTTCACAAGTTGAAGTGTCAATTCTTCTCGTGGCCGTTGTTCCAATGCCGTCGTAAGGAAATCATACGAGTCCGGCAGCGAGCACAACAACATAGCCACCTGCAGCTTCTCCGGAATTGCATCGCCAACGTCCGCGATCCGTTGCAGCAAATCGGAAAACGTCTGCAAATGTTGCTCCATATCGCCGCTCTCCTTTAGTTCCAAGTGCGTCAGCTTTTTCAAGAGATACACCTCCGATCCCTTATCGTGGTACGTTTTCAAGGCATCCCATGCCTCCTTCGCAGTTGCACAACTGCGCACTAGGCTCGTCTGGTCGTCTTCAATGCAGAGCCCGATTGTCGCCCGAGCTTTTGCATCCGCTTCAGTCACTGGGTTCTCACGTGGACTTGAAATGACCTGCCATGTATCCTCCCGGATCAGCAGCATCTCCATCTAAACTTCCACGACTGGTAGTTGTGGTTGTTTAATTTCTGCATCGCAAACCTCTGCGAATCCGCCATTTTGTCGCTTGCAGGAATCCACCAGCCGATGCTCGAAGCCACAAACACTCGACCGCAAAACGAACCGTTCCACAACTTTTCTCGCGCACGAACCGAATTCCGCAATCACGAATTAGACTGGGCCCATAACCTGTTGGCGGACAATCATCCGACGGAACCAGACGGACAGGTTTAACCAGGATAATCGGACAGAATAAAAGTATACACGACCGCGTACTTTGAACAACGTGTTTTTATTAATGATGCGCAAATTACAGAACGTCAGTGGTAATGTTGTTTCTCTGCAGGGGTGGATTCGCGTATGCGTACAGCGTAACATATAGAAAGGGCGCAACAAGACAGACAGACAGACAGACAGACAGACAGACAGACAGACAGACAGACAGACAGACAGACAGACAGACAGACAGACAGACAGACAGACAGACAGACAGACAGACAGACAGACAGACAGACAGACAGACAGACAGACAGACAGACAGACAGACAGACAGACAGACAGACAGACAGACAGACAGACAGACAGACAGACAGACAGACAGACAGACAGACAGACAGACAGACAGACAGACAGACAGACAGACAGACAGACAGACAGACAGACAGACAGACAGACAGACAGACAGACAGACAGACAGACAGACAGACAGACAGACAGACAGACAGACAGACAGACAGACAGACAGACAGACAGACAGACAGACAGACAGACAGACAGACAGACAGACAGACAGACAGACAGACAGACAGACAGACAGACAGACAGACAGACAGACAGACAGACAGACAGACAGACAGACAGACAGACAGACAGACAGACAGACAGACAGACAGACAGACAGACAGACAGACAGACAGACAGACAGACAGACAGACAGACAGACAGACAGACAGACAGACAGACAGACAGACAGACAGACAGACAGACAGACAGACAGACAGACAGACAGACAGACAGACAGACAGACAGACAGACAGACAGACAGACAGACAGACAGACAGACAGACAGACAGACAGACAGACAGACAGACAGACAGACAGACAGACAGACAGACAGACAGACAGACAGACAGACAGACAGACAGACAGACAGACAGACAGACAGACAGACAGACAGACAGACAGACAGACAGACAGACAGACAGACAGACAGACAGACAGACAGACAGACAGACAGACAGACAGACAGACAGACAGACAGACAGACAGACAGACAGACAGACAGACAGACAGACAGACAGACAGACAGACAGACAGACAGACAGACAGACAGACAGACAGACAGACAGACAGACAGACAGACAGACAGACAGACAGACAGACAGACAGACAGACAGACAGACAGACAGACAGACAGACAGACAGACAGACAGACAGACAGACAGACAGACAGACAGACAGACAGACAGACAGACAGACAGACAGACAGACAGACAGACAGACAGACAGACAGACAGACAGACAGACAGACAGACAGACAGACAGACAGACAGACAGACAGACAGACAGACAGACAGACAGACAGACAGACAGACAGACAGACAGACAGACAGACAGACAGACAGACAGACAGACAGACAGACAGACAGACAGACAGACAGACAGACAGACAGACAGACAGACAGACAGACAGACAGACAGACAGACAGACAGACAGACAGACAGACAGACAGACCGAAATTCATTTTTATATATATAGATATCATATAGGGTAAATTATGGTTTCGGCACCCATTGACTGTTTTCGGCAACCGAAATTGAAACGTTAATTTCAATGTATTTTCCCATCAAAACTCTTCGCTGAATGTATTAAGCCGATTCCTTACCTTTTCATCTTCAATCTGATTACATTTTTACGACTGTGCAATCCTGTTATGCCATATTTTTCTTTAAATTAAATATACACACTACAAAATACGGCTGATTTCGAGTTGCCGATAATAGAACAGCTGGTTAACATGCAGTTCAAATGGAGAGGGTGCCGAAGAAAATGAGACTGCCGACAATAGTCACACTCACCTGAGAAGTTTGGAGCGTTGTAAAAACATGTTCAACCCGTTTTGATCAATTCTGTCGATTGAAATTGGTAGAACAGCAAGCAGCAGATAAATGTCAACAAACAAACCTGTCATGTATGTGTGTGACGCTGAGAAATCGCTAATAGAAGTTCGGACGCTGCTTAGATTGACGAGAATACGTAAATTCCCCTACGTTCACATTATATATAATGCAAAGTTCTGACACATTTCATGCAATGTAGCAAATATTGTATACAAAAGTCCATCTTTGTAAACAACATTGTTTGCAAGTTGCTCGGTTGCGTGAAATGAAATACAAGTCTACGTGAATGAATGTTTACATCACAATTAAAATTCAGAATTTTTATCTGTGTGTACTATGGCGTTTCCAAAATTATCGCCTTCTTTAATTGTTCACATTTTTTTATTAAAATCTAATGATTGTACCTAACACTCATAGGCGTAGCCAGATAGGGGCAGGGGGGGGGGCGACTGCCCCCCCCCCCTAAACTCGGCAACACAAAGGCTTTCGAGGAAATGGCGTTCGGTGAAATGGCATTCGGCCAAATTTTCCATGGTAATTTTTTTTCGCCCCTCCCTAGCTCGAAACCTGGCTACGGCCTTGCTAACACTTGTATTTTTACTTGAAACAAAACGCATGAATCTAGTTCGTAGTTATAACAGAATCCCCCATAACATTCACTCTATCCAAAGGCGGGCCATAGTTACGCCTCTGTCTCTGGTTCACCAACAACTATCTAGCACCGCGCAGATGCTATCGATGAAGAGGGCTAGGTTCTAAATTGAATTTCGAAGGTTCGTCTATTTACTCAGCCCTCCCTGGCTCTCACTAGATCGATCAAGTTCATGCAGAACTACCAGCTAGACAACGACGGCGACGCGACGGTCAAGTACGGTGGCCTTTGGTGAAGAATGTTAATTGGTTCCACTTTCACCCGCACCTTGACTGCTGGGGGGCAGTGCTGACACTCACTGGCCGCACCAACAACGGACGGTGTGATCGTGTTAATCGTTCTTTGGCTTTGGTTGCAATCAATGAATGATTTCTTCAAAACACGCCAATCATCGTATCGTAAGTTTGTGCTCCATATTAGAGGGCGGAAGGTAAAACCTACACCGGTGATCGATCGAACAAATGGACCCTACCTCATGGTTGTGGTGCGATAGTGCTATGCCGGGACCACATGAATAATATCTTTATCTGTCATACGTGTAGCGTGTGTGCATAGGATTTGAATTTGCCTAACAGTAGTGGATTGTTGATTTGCAAATTGCTGAAACCACGGGAATGGCAATTTATGAAGATTTGGAATGCGGGGCTGGAACCGCCGGTAGAGTGTTTGTTCGATCAACAATGTCGTATACCTATAGAGGCATAGAACCATGAACAACAACCCTTGAATGTTTACTTTGGAAATATCCAAATGTGAGTAATAAATATCAGAAAATCAATATCTAAACGAAAAGGCAGCGTCGTCGACCGTTAGTGACTCCGAATGACTAACCGATACCACGTTGAACGCTTTACGTGCGGAAATGGCAATCGCGGAAACCATTTTTAGGAAGTAGGTCAAGTAAGAGACAGCAAAGTTCTTCCTTCCATAGTGGAAGAAATCATCTGCAACATCGAGGACGTCGTATTGTGACTTTGCCATAAATTAGTAAACGTGTGGCTAGTGAAATTTAGTTGGCCCATTAATGGTTAAATCGGTGCAGGAGGGATAAAAGTTTTGTGTTACATGTCGTGATTGCACGAAATTAGTGCTAACGTAGATTTAATACGAGAAATCCGTATTCGATGAACATGAGACTGGTTGAAGATACATTGCGGCGTAAGAATATACAGGGCTAGTAGAGTTTCTAATTTTTATTCAGCAGGCTAGATCAAAAGAGGTAAAAACATTCGGAGTCGTCCAGTAAAGAGACCGTTCCTCAGCAAATAACTCAAGATGGAATGAGGAATTGCATTTACTCTAGACAAATATTAATTACTGGTGCAGTGCAGTAATTATTGAGTCTGCTATATCATATCCATGGGTAAAATCGGGTCTTTATTGAGTTTAACCCTCTGTGCAGATAGGCACAGACTATTTTGTATGAAAATATACCACAATGTTGTAAATTAGAACTAAACTATATGTGGAACACAACATTTGACGGCAAGAATGATTAGCAACACGCTTCTGAACTAGATTTTGTGTATCCTTAAAGCTAAGCATATTCAACGTGGTTAAAGATCGCGAAACTTGCTAATTTACACATCGTTTAGCCAAAAGTACTTAACTGAGATTTCTCTAACTATTGATGAGTAGCAGCTAGTTAACTGCCCAATTAACTAATTGCCTGTTTGAACGCTGGCAACAAAACAAGTATCATTGCTGTCAAAAGCGTTAACCTGCTGCAGCTACTTGGTAGTTTCCACTGCGTGACCGGATTTAGCACACACCGCCCGTTTACCGACTGTGGTACCATGTGCCACTGTACTACATGCATCTGTTATTGAACCATAAAACATCCTTACCACTTGTGGAGGTGAGTGCTGGACGACCAAGGAGTATTTGTTTCGTCCAGCCTTCATATACCAGTGGTATGTGGTGATAAAAATGCAAAATGCCACTAGGTAGGTATCAATTTGCAGTATTTGACAAATCGAATGCAAACTAAATATAGTTGTAAGAAAGAGGGAATGAGAAAAAGTTTGCTTTGGAAAAAATCGCAAAAAATACGATAAAACAAATTGACCCTCACTTTCAATACAAAACGGCACGCGAACTCCATCGTGTGTAGCAGCAGGTAGGTGCAAGCCTGAGAAGCGCACGTTTTGAATCGTTATGTAATGTTTAAACTTAAATCCATCGAGTGGATTGATGCAGATCGCTTACTCTTTTGATTATTTGAGCGTCGCATTGTTTGATCCAGTTGCATCGATAATGAGATCGATGAGTGGGTCATATTTGGGTTACGACCACCGTGGTGTTAGTCTGTCGATTTCACAACTGGTTTAACGTTAATAGAACTAGCTGAGCAGGCAGAGAAGGTTTACTCGAAACCAGATTTCAGCAAGCTTGATCTTAACATTGATATAATAAATATTTTGCTACGCCCTACTAAACGTATGGTCTGTTAACTTGTGTGACCTTCAATACCGTGTAATTACACTCTTTCTTGGCATACGTGAGAGCTCTACTGCTAACAACTTCATTATTTTATAAAAATGATGCCCGGGAGCCACACCGAGTTCCACTCCGGTAGTGTACGGGGACCTCGGATTTCGTGATTTTCGTCATAAATAATTTCCCCTGTAAGGAAAAAGGCTTTACGGAAAGGTGTACGTTACTGTATCCATGTTTTACTGGCAGCATACAGTGGGCACCACCTTTCAAAAGCATGACAGAGAGTGAATTTTTATTCTGATTGCTGTTGCCCGCTAGGCTGTCGTGGACTTTGCCGGATCGTGTGCTACATTTATTAGCAAAATTAGTCCTATAAACATGTTGCTCCTGCTCCTACGTTGAATGTGGGAGGACGGATTTTGAGATTCTATTTCGACACTGGTTCTGCATATAGCTGATTCGTGGCGTGCTTACTAAATCAGCATAAAGCGTGCAATACACGCAGATAGCAACAGTTCTTGTCGTGCATAGCATGTGAACAAAAGTGGTTTGTTTGGCTGCTGTTTGCTAACATCTGTCGAAAATGAGTTATCTCACTAGGAAAAATTGATATGTTGTGATACACCCAACAAAAAGACCTTACTGTACCAGACTAATTTCCAACATTCTTATTTTGCTTATATAATAATGTTGCTAATGTAATAAATTATTCAAACTATATCTCAAAGATTTTGTATTGAATTGAAAACGGTAAACTAACATTTATTTTTCTGCAATCAGTATCAGGGATTCAATCACATTTTGGTACATTGTTCAATCTACTTACAATTAAAAAGAATTGTGTCCCAAGGGTGACCGAATTATTGAGGTAGGACTACGAGATTGATTTTTTGCTTATTAATTTTAATAATAATTACAATATTATTAATTTATAAATTTTATTCTAGAATAGATATTCAAAGCAAAGTTTTGAAATTAGGGATATTCAATATCCTTAATTAAATTCAATTTTAATATTTCAAATTTCAGTTCCTATCACATTCAAAATTAGGTTCAAAACATGTACAACCAATTTTCAGCCCAAGTAACAATTTTGGTTCTATAAGGGTTATGTAGACCATGATTAAGACTTGTAGAATGCTTTAAAACCTCGATAAAACTTGCAATGTTGCTTGGGAGGTACCTACTGAATAATGTTTATTTACAGTTACCAGAGTCACACTTCGCTATTTAAAATACAATTCATATAACAAACCAGTTTAAAATACATATAAGTACGTCACACCATGCTATTACAGTTTAATGTTGCAAAATTATGAGAGATAAACTGAATCTCATTTGAGTTTGTCCTTTATCTGTGTTCAATCTATCAAATAGCAACCGCTGTAATACAATACATTTAAGGTCAATTAGGTCAAATTGTTTCATATTAACATATCTTTGTGAGTTTGAACTGATCTATTCTCGTTTACACAAGGCTGTATTTAAATTTGCAGATATTATGGTACCATTTTGATAAATCTTTGTCCGGCTATATTTCGCTGATGTATGCCATCTTCATTTCACGAGAAACGAAAGTTGAAGACAAAAGCAAAGTTCCAGTTAGGACGTAATAACTATGAATAATAAGAAGAAATTATCAAATTTTCTTTTTAAAGAATTATTATTTCAAAGGCACCTTTAGTTCCGTGGTGACAGAATTCTGAACTAAACTATGCATCACCCAATAGGTCTTTTGCATTGGAACAACTAAGTCAATGATAGCATTTCAGTTCATATACCGGTGAAGGTTCAACTTTGTCAAAAACAGCGACAATCTATAAAGAGAGAGAGAGAGAAGGATTAGTAATTTCCATTTAATTCCTTATTTGCTTATCCTTGACAGATACACGTATTTCGTCTACAATGTGCAGACTTTTTCAACCCGTGTGTGTGTTTATTCCCTCTAACCCCCACTGGCCGGCAGTGTTATTAAGGAAGAACTCTCTCTACAATGCAATGTCGCATTTATGGTCATTGTAGACAGCTTTAGTCCGGGAGTTAGAAAGTGATAGCTCTATTGCAGATCCAGCAACCCCTTTCAGAATGTCTGGAGAGTCACGCCCATTCTGAGGTTACTTTCACTTACAATAAGCCCCGTATGTATGCATAACTGTTATCAAATGGATTTTGGTATTACATACTCGCTTCCAGGTTCGAAAATATTCTTTTCAAACCTGGCACGTATTTAGTTTATGTTTTTTTTTTAATTTTAAAATGTATTTGGACTGGTCTCACCATGTTAATTTGATCCTCCAATCCATGCGCTCCGTAATTTTGATTTTCTCTAAGCTTTGCATCGCATTTCGTGATGCAACTTTGTCGTAATACTTCCTTCAACGAACACAAATTTTCGTGCATTGCCATGGTCATCTGGGAGGAGGTTCACGTCTAGTGCTTTCCCCAGGAACAGTTCGAGGCCACCAACTGCAACCCGTCCAGTCTTGGTAGTATGCAGTGAGACATCTTTCATATTGCTCGCAATCTTCGACACCGGAGAGAGACCCGCAGCTGAGCACTTTTGCAAGCGAAAAACTTGCTGATTCACGCCAACCTCATCCACCGAATCACCACCAAAACTCGCGACGGATATATTATCAACACGTTCCCGGGCTAATCCACCAACCGGACCGATCTTTCAATAGAACTACACGCCAAAAGTGAAGCATCCGAACTAGGAGAACCGGGCAATGAAAACCGACACCGAACAATAGAACTGAAGCTGCGTTTTATATTTTGGAGGTTAAATTCAACGTCAACCGAGTCACTCAAGGCAAACACAGGCAAAACACGATACATCACTAAATGATAACTTTATGAACACTTTCAGCACAAAATTTCAGCACACAAGTTAACAAATTTAAAGCAAAAAATTTAAATTAATTCGCTGACGAAAATACGCACCAAAATAAAAATACGTCAGCTTTCAAGCCAGCCATGCAACGACATGTCGTGCAGACTTCTTCACTGTCTTGTACTAATACTTGACTGAAGAAAACATCGCATTTTACCGAATATATATGGTGTGGGTGGAAAAAGTCTAGCAATTTATTAAAATGGTATTATGGTGCGGATGGTTTTATTGGGCTATTGGGGGGTGTGTTCTATGGGTTTCTGCTTCATTGGTACGTACCGGTGGTGTTTGCTGGACGATGGCGAGCGCTCGCTGGTGGTGATTGTATTGGGCAGCTGTTGTTTGATCGCGATGGCGGTCCGTGGCTTGATCACTCCGTCCACAATGGCGGATCGGTGTCTTCAACTGGTCTGGAAGATGGCGCCTGGTGAGCTGTGGTCACTACAATGGCGGATTTGAGGCTTGGGTTTGCGCGTTGCGATGGCGTTTCGCAACCAGGGAATGTAGTAATCCCTGTGCAGCTACCGAAGTAGTCTTTTCGGTGTCAACGGCGTCTCCCTTCGTTGGCGAATATCAGCTGACCGTGACAAGGCCACCTTTGGTCGAGCCGAGAAGGGTCTTCCTCCTTAACAATTAGGACTTCCGAGTCCGAGGATGCTCTCCTTTCTGGCAATTATTAAGCCGGAGAGCGGAAGGTCCTTGACATTTAGACCAAGACAGTCGAGACTGACTTGGTCGAAAAGTGCCGATTGTGATGATATCCGTGGAATAAATCAAAAAGGTCCTAAAGAACAAATGGTTGTTTAAAACCAAGCCAAAAAAATATTTGGTCAAATTCAGTTACCTGAATGAACTTCTTCTTCTTCTTCTTCGCATTTCAAGCTTATTGCATATCGCATATTAGCTTATTGCGTGCTCCCAATTTAGTGTTCTAGATGCACTTCCTTCTTCTTCTTCTTCGCTTTTTAAGCTTATTGCATATGGCATATTAGCTTATTGCGTGCTCTCAACTTAGTGTTCTAGATGCACTTCCACAGTTATTAATTGAGAGCTTTCGATGCCTGTACCATTTTTGCATTGGTATAATTGTGTGGCAAGTCCAATCATACTGTTATATGCCCAGGGAAGTCGAGAAATTTTCCAACCCGAAAAATTCCTAGACCGGACCGGGAATCGAACCCAGCCACCTCCAGCATGGCCTTGCTTTGTAGCTGCGCCTTTACTGACTGAGCTAAGGGAGGCCCCACCTGAATGAACACCAGGAACATAAAAAGGTCGTTCACTGCACTTCGGTTCACTTTTGTACTCTATTCACGTCTTCTAGACACAAACGCCGGTTTACTTCTGGGCAATGGTTGACCATCCCAGCTATCAAAAGCCCTCCTTTTCCCATCCATTTTTCAATTCGTTCCTTATTTCCTCCATTTTCCTTCCTTGTAGCTTATCACCACCCATCCATATCATCTCCTTCCCCTTTTGAGTTTTTCAACCACAGTTGATCATAACACCCATTCGATCCTGTCACTCCCAATTAAGTTTGTAAAAAAAAAATATCAATTTCAAACTACCTACTAACACAAATTTATACATTTTTCAATTACAGCAATTTTACCAACAATCCTACTAATCCTACTAACCCAACACTGACACTAAAAAACACTACAGTTTCCTAAAACAACATGCGCAAATTAAAACCTAGGTCATTGTAACTTAACGGTTTTTTTTTTTCCTCTGTTCGGGACCTAACACTACTGCGACCAGTAAATTGATCTATTGTAGTATATCCCGTGTCCTTAGTTTAGTGCATGTCGTATTACTCCATCACTATTGAGAAATGATGAAGTATTCGATTTTTTTACAGTTGTCACTCTTGCATTTATCGCAAGGAGCCGACTCTAATTGAAAGGTCCCGCTATTTATACCCTTCGGAGTGTTGAAACACCCTCCAAAGGCGCGCCCCTTTGTCAATCAAAATTGGATTCCTTAGCAACAAAATTAAGGTATAATACCGATAATGACCATGCATCAGAACCCTAGTCTTAACCACTTCAAACTAGGGAACAACGAATAGAAGATTAGGAATCACATAGATGAAGACAACTAACTCATTTTTTTCCTTCTTTCAAGATCATCCTCGGTAGACAAAGCCGAGTCTTGTCACTATCAACAAGGCATAAAAAGTAACAAGGACTAAGATGTGTTCCTTGGATTACTGAAAAATCCTGTTCCTCTAGTTTGAAGTAGTCAGGACTAGGAATCGGTGGTAGATCTTACATCCCGTAACGTACCACGAAAAGGTGATCTACCCACATTACGGGGAACTTAACGGTTACAATATTACAACGGGTACATTTTCACTTTGAAGCTAGGTAAACTTAAATTTAATTTCCTGTAGAAGCAGGTACTCCGCTGCTTACTCGTTGAGTGTCCTAGGCAGTAACAACAATCAATACGAAACTAACGATTTTAAATTGGCTCACTACTTGACTAGCCTATTGGTCCCAAGCAAACGATTAACGTATCCCATTCTAGTCGAAATTCTAGTACTACACAATGTTTGTTTTGATTCGCTATGAAAGTTTGACAGATAAAATGAGGGGTTAGTGGATTTTCCTATGTTTCGAGGGGTGAATCGATTAGCTTGGGACCGAAAAGAGTACCAGAGCTGAGCCAAAAAGTTGAGCACGTTATTTCGGGACCTTCTTGTCTTAGAGTTACCTCTATGGTAGTAACTTGAAAAGCCATGTGTGTTGAATTCCGTTGTTTGTTGATCTCGAGGCTCTCTGCAACATCAAATTTCCATGGTGTAGATACGGTTCGTAAAAACAGTGTTGTTCTCCGTCGATAGTTGGTGGTCCTCTGTGAAGATTTGTTCTGCAACCTTAGATTTGAAATCATATGTTAGGCCTTTTTCCTCTTGCTTTTTGGCCTTATTAACCTCCGCTATATGTTCTCTTAGTTTGTCCTACATATACTTTGTTACAATGATTACAGCTTATTTTATATACACCTGCTTTACCTAAAACATTAACTTGGTCTTTAGTGGATCCTAACAATGATTTTAACTGGTTATGTCTACTGGTGAAAACTAAATCTAATCCAAATTGCTTTAACTGTGGTCTTAGCTTACAAGTAATATCTTGATCAAATGGAACGTACACTCGTTTCAAGGGTTCAGGTGCTGCGGTGAGGGTTGTAAATGATCTCCTTTGTAGAATTCGCGCTTTTTATTATCGATGATTGCCTGGATTGTGGTCTTCTTGTATCCATTGACTCTCGCTGTTTCGAAGATGTACTGTAATTTCTTAACCTTTCCTGTATCGCTCAGTGAAAGAGTCTGCATCCGATGAATTATGTGGTGGAAGGGGGCTATTTTCTGCTGGAACGAATGGTTGCAAGTATAGGGGATAATTCTTTTGGTGCTTGTTGGTTTCCGGTAAATTTCGAATTCAAGCGAAGAAGATGATGACGATTCCCTGATGACTAGAAGATCGAGAAATGCGAGTTTTCCGTCTTTTTCTACCTCGTGAGTGAATTTGATATCCTTGTGAATTCTGTTGATCTCATCTAAAATTTGTGGAAGGGCTTCCCTTTTAACTACGCTGAAGATATAGTCAACAAACGGTTTGGTAATAGTCCTTTCTCCTTCAGGATTGTCTCCAAGTTGGCCATGAAAAGTTCACACAGGAAGGGAGATAGGGGGTTTCCCATTGGGGCTCTTTTCGTCTGCTTGTAGAAGTTACCTCGGAAAGAGAAGTAGTTCTCTTCCATACAAAGGCGAGTCAGCGTAAGGTACGTCCGAATCTTGTTTCTCCAGGCTGCATCCTCTTGTTGTGTTAATAGCCAAATGGTTGATCGCTTCCTTGATCGGTACACTGGGAACAAGAGCTGTGACGTCGAAAGATACCATAATCTCGTCCTTGTTGATATCTCCTGAAGATTGTAGTTGCTGGGCGAATTCCTGGGTGTTACTAACTGCTTTACTCTGGAACTGATTCGGCATACTCTGGAACTCTGTGACTAGCCACTTCGCTAGTTTGTGGGTGGGGGAACCAACTGCAAACACGATGTGTCGTATTTCATTCCCCGGTTTGTGGAATTTGGGGATACTTTTGATCCTGGGTAGAATGGGATTGGATTCCCGTAAATGACCTGCTCCATCTCCTAATATTGATTTGCACTCCGTCAGTGCTTTCTCCACGCGTTTCACTATGTTTTGTAAGGGGTCTGCACGAAGCTGTCTATACGGTCCGTTGTTAATCTTCGTTGTCATATGATTGTCGTAATCGTCCTTGTCCATGATAACGACAACGTTGCCCTTGCCTGCTTTCACACTTTACTTTTCAGTTTCAGCTCCTTTACAATCCGAATTTCCTTTTCGTTGGTGCGACTTTGTTCCTGTCCGTACTTGATTATGTTCGATGTGATAGGTAGTCCTGACCGTATTCTGTGATGATGTTGGAAGTGTCTTGGTAATCACTGTCTCTACGTCAATGATGATCTGTTCTACGTCTGGCTTGGTTGTAACCGCGTATCATAGCCCCTTGTTGAAGTGTATCAATTGTTCTTCCGTGAATGTGGTCGTCCATCGGTTGACAACCAACCCATCAATTAAGTGAACCCTCGGCGTCGTGGTGATGGTGATGGGATCTGCTCACCTGTTCGGTGTGTCGTCCATCTCCGTTGAGACTCGTGTCGTAGTCTGTTTTTTGCTTCCTATCGTGCAGCTTCCGTTTCCTATCCGATTCGCACTCCTCTGCTACCTTGGCCCTAGACAGAAACTCCTGGAATTTAATTGGATACTTCTTGGCCAATTTGAGATGTAAAGAATAACATTCCAAAGTCTTCATGTCCAATTTTCTATATAGTCGTCTGATGCTATCCTTGATGAAATCGGCTTCCATCCTCAAGCAATCAACCATTTGGTGGAATGGCTATTATCACAACGAGATAATGCAGCATGGAGAAACTACTGGATCTAGCAGGGCCACGATCGCGGACTCACTTCCCAGGTTATGCAGCAGACACCGGAAGACCGAAATAACTATAAGGGACACGTGTAAACGTGAACGGTGAACAACGAATACTTTATACGTCTATATTAATTGATAGGGTAGAGAACTACTTCAGCCTAATCGCCCATTTTGGGCCTATCGAGCAGAAAACTTCAAATAAATCCATGATTTCAGAGTTAACAAGTCAATTATGCGTTTGGTACGATATTTTAGTTAATAAGCTATCGAACGAAGTTAATGAGAACGCGTGATATGAAGGTTTGCACCCATTATTCTCAAAAACAAAAGAAGCGCTCCGACCGAATCAATTTTTTATCTTCATCCGATAGGCCGAAGTGAATTCATTGGCGTTTCAATGAGGTTTCAATGCGTTAGGCCGAGTTTAGAATCCGTAGGCCGAGTTTGGCGTCAAGAAGCAGTGTTAGACTTTTGACAATATCTCAACAATTAGTTTCTCTTTATCAAATCTTACTAAAGGTAAAATAAATAAGGAAAGGTAAATAAATTTGAAAGCCATCAGTAATAATAACATTCCGTTTGGTGCTAAACTGCGCTAGATTAAGAAATACTACGTGCGGGTTGTGCTTAATAGGCCCAAAATGGGGTAGTTAACCCTATGCGTTACAAGAATGGCAAAAGGAAAACAGCACTGTTTCTTCTCTGCAATCACTGCTGACAACCGTAGCTGTCATTTCAGTTCAGTGTCGTGGGGAAAATATCACACAGATCTACAACACCAACAGAAACAAGGTTCGGACGTACCTTTCAATAAATTTAAATTTAAGTTTACCTAGCTTCTAAGTAAAAATGTACCGAATATATATTCGGTAAAATGAGATGTTTTCTTCTGTCGAGTATTAGTACAAGACACTGAAGAAGTCTGCACATTATAAACGAAATACGCGTATCCGTCAAGGATAAGCAAATAAGGAATTAAATGGAATTTACTAATCCTTCTCTCTCTCATTATACAGGTATTCCGCTAAGACGCCCACATTCATCAGGAGCGACCATCTATCTAGTTGAGCTTTCAAGTTAAAGCAAGAAATTATAAGTCAAATCGTATACTCGCCGGGCCTGGTGTGATAATTTAGAACTGCAACCTTCTATCTATTCCAGATGTCAAATTAGGCAAGCCATTAATTTAAAATAACACTAGTGGTTAATGATTTTTTTTCGAGTGAGATACGATAGATCTTCTCATTCAGAACTGAAGACAGCAAACTTCTGTCTAATCACGATGTCAAGTTAAGCAAATAATGTATTAGTGCCACCTGGAAGACAAATTCAGAACTCAACTGTACACCTTCCAATAGATCTTATGTATCTGACCAGCTTTGATGAAGACCGCAACCCCTCCCTAATAAAAAATAACCATAAACGAACGATAACCCAAATCATTGAACTATTCCATAAATGGTTTGGATGATACCCAGAACCATACAATTTTTATTTGGGCTGTGATGTCAAGGTAAATTTGGAATTGGTTACTCATTTAGAATGGTCCTTTGCGACCTTGTAGGAAATAAAGATTTTTTTTTCAATGACTGGTTAACCTCGAGGGTCACTAGTTCCAACCACCATCACTAAACATTTCACTTAAAATCGTGAAAGTTGGGTTACTCACTGTTACACACTCACTCACTGAGTGAGTAAAATTTTCCTCAAAATCTGCTGGAATATGACGAATATCGAGAAAAAATTTAACCAGTCTACACCACTGATAAAAGTAGCTCCTGAGTCGAATTCAACTTACAATTGCATTACATTGCGTAGCGCCATTGGGCACTGTAGGGATACCCGTTAAACAAATTCAAAGTGAGTGCCGTTTAAATGCAATGTTAGCTATTCAACGGGGTTCTACGGTATCCAAGAAGTTTTTCGTAGAAAATCGAGGAAATATTTCTTCATTCACTAAGTAACCCAATTTTTTGCAAATTTAGAATTAATATAGAATAATAATAGAATTTAAAATTCGACAAATTGGTTAATGTAGAGTTAATCTTATAGACCGTGTCCTACTTACGTAAAAGACGAAAAAAAAAAATCTTTTTGCAGATTTTTGAGGAGTGGTTTCAACACACCATAATAGGAACGTGCGGTTGATAATCAGCGGTTTTATCATTTTCACTCAATCACTCGATCTTTATCGGCAAGCAAAATTGACAGAATTATGAGTCATACACGTACTTTAGAACCTCCTCTTGTTACTTACTAGTGCAACATATCATCATAACGTGCAATGGTTTCATAATTCAGAAAAATATTTTTTTTATAGCCATATGAGCTTAACCTCATTTTGCCATACTTAGCAATTAGTAAATTTCTATCTTTCATCAGAAAACTTACCAGTTCCGTTCACACAAGCATTATTTGCCAGCTAAACTTACATCATCACCGGCATCGAGGAAATCCCAAAGCATTGAAAATAATGTTTTAGTTGAGTACAAAAGAACGTTTGATTATGCTAAACCCTCTCGCGTAGATTACATTTAATTTAATAAATCCTCCCACACACGTTTTCTCTCATGTTATCTCTCTGCAACAACGTTCGTCGTCGTCGATAGTTTAGATCGAGACAACTGGGCGACGGCGGCTGCATGTGATTAGAATGAAACGGAAAGCATTTTTCTCGGCCCCATCACACTAGAAGCCAACCGCACGCGCGGTTCACACAATCAACAGGATAGTTCACAACAATACCCACCGCTCTAACCATCGTCATCAGCATCGTCGTTGATGTTTCCTTCGAAGGGCAATAGCAGAGGTGGTGGTCACACTTACACAGTATGGTAGTAAGGACTGGTTCTTTACGCTAGTTGTTGTTTGATGATTAGGCACCAACATTTAGTAAGCAATATCAATGGTTTCATGCAACATATTGTTTTATGTTAACTTGAATAGTTTGAATGTATCATTTTCTCATTTTTATTTTATTCAGAAGAAGATGGTTCAGTACATCAAACAATCCTCGCTACGTCGTAGCACGGGTAGCTCAAGAACAAACAGAAGGCAATGCACCACAGATCGAATCAGCGAAAGCCGCCAGCGTGGATCATACCAGGTATGCAGCGTGTGGCGTATGTTGCCGTTCGTTGTTCTATACGATTTTCCCTCCCCGCTTAGTTTCATTCATTTGTGCGCGGGAGGCAAGTTGGTGGTGCATTGTTGATTCGCCACCGTCCGCCGTCGTCGATCAGCAGCTTGGCGCGGAAACTTGGCGCGCGAGAGCCTGAGCTTTTGTTAGTATCATTTTAACCGTCGCTAGTTTTGGACACCTTACCGGATTGTGTGTGTACCTGGGTGGTCAGAGCCGCATGATACCCGAAGAATACTAGTGCCATAAAAAGTTTCACATTTATTACTACCGGTTTGGTGGAACCTGCAACGTTTTCAAAAAATAAGCCAGTTCGGTTTGCATAATCGTAAGACGTGAAACTAAAGTGGGGAAGATCCCAGTTGTTTGTGGAATCATTATTGACCAAGGACTATTGAAGGACTCTTTGAAGCATTAGTGATATTATCAGTGGAAGTGTTAACCGTTAAACTACTTAACATTACAAAGGCAATCATCGCAGCCGAAAATGATTCAAGAAGATAAAACACAGTTTCAACCAACCATACGCCACCTATTTCGTAACAGCTTGTTTAACTGTGACACATATCGCACCAAATATCCGTCAGACCTGGAGAAATTACTACCGCGTGGAATAAAAAAAACTATTGGTACCTCCGGCTAAATTTATCAGTCCCGGCCGAAAAACGTGTGCTACGTGCTTTCTCACTCTCACTGTCAATGAAAGCGTGTAACACACGGTGTACCTTTCTATATGTACTTTGATCGTAGTTCAGTGAATGCGCATTGAATAAGTAATAATGCTCTTGTAGGATGGCAACAGTTTTGGATGGCTCTGCGAAATGGTTCATTCTTGTGCGTGTTGCGTGACAATTAAAAAAGTTACGAAATGTGTGTTGCAGTATTGATGCGCCTTATTAAATAAAATGTTAAAGTTAAAGTATTCCATATGAAAATGTGTTGATTTTGGTGGGAACAAAAATTAGGCTAAACTTCAAATAATTGTTCACGTATGAACGTTAATCTTATGATTTTTTTGTGTACGTTGGTAGGCTGTTGAACAAATATTTTACTTGTTGACTATTACGTTCTAACAGGAACTTGACGCTTGTCCTCAAGTTAAATTTTTATTCAAAATTCATTGCTTAAATTAAAGAACTAAAAGTTTTCAATCCCAACAACTATTACCGACCATTTCACACTTGTTTATAACTTGAATAGGTCGTATAGAATTCGAGGTGCTGGGATCGATTCCCGGTTCGGTCTAGGAATTTTTCGGTTTAGAAAATTTCTCAACTTCCCTGGGTATAGAATATGATTATAATTGCCACACAATTATACTAATGCAAAAATAGTACAGGCATCGAAAGTTCTCAATTAATAACTGTGGAAGAGCATCTAGAACACTAAGTTGAGAGCACGCAATAAGCTAATATGCGATAAGCAATAAGCTTGAAATGCGAAGAAGGGGGCCTATTTTGTGCATTTTTTTTATTTTGCTAAACTCTGGTTAAATAAAAACTCGCGAAGATGCGACCATTATTATTATTATTAAATCTTTATTTTAGTTTTCTGTGACCAATAATATGACATTGAGGCTTGCTATAATGTTAAAGGTGAAACAGTAACGATTGGAAGAGCCCTAAAAGCTTACTAATCTGAACAAACAACGATTGTTTGTTCATGCTTTATGTAATGAAGTCACATAGCGTCCGGATCACCTAAATTTAAGCATCTCAAACTTATATTAGGTATATGTAGGAATTTCCATATCTTCGTTAAAAATTATGCCTGTAATTCAGCTGCTGGAGTGCTAATTCTTGAAAATATAGCTAAATCACCAAGCCAAGGGTCTTCCCTAAAGATAATGTTTACATGTTCATAAAATCTAAATTCATCATTTAAGATTCCATCAGATTCAATTAGTTGGAAAACTTTTGAATACTTCCTGAAGAACCTGCAGTCTTCAAAAAATACTTGATTTTTTATCCTCTGAACTTGATCAACATCTTTGCACTTGTGAAAAGACACCTAAGACATTTACAAATATTCTTGAACATCTAGAAAGTTCCTTAAAATTCAAAGAAGTTCCCAAAACCTGCAAGAAGCTTTTTGAAGGAAGATCTCTGACAAACTGCAATGAAGTTCTCTAAGCTGAAGCGAGTTTCCCTGAAGTTCTTAGAAGTTTATTGAACTATTTTTAGATCTTCTACAAAATTCCCTGAACTTTTTCATACGTCCTTACCCTTATATGAACTTTTACGAAGCTCTTCAAAATGCTACAAAATTCGCAAAACTTCTACAATGTTTGCTGTACTTCGACGATTCTCGTTGATTTTCTACGAAGTTCCACGAACGAAATTTCTTGAATATTACGTAATTTCCACAACTATTCCAAGTCCATGAGGCTTCAAAAAAGTGTCCAAAAATTATATAGAGGTTCCCGATCAATAATAAGCTTCCCTGAAATAAAATAATGTTCCCTTAACGAAGCTCTTCAAACTTAAATCAATTTTCTACTTTTACGCAGTTTTCAGAACTTTTCCAAGTTCCTTCTTGCTACGATTTTTGTCTGAAGATCTATGAAGTTCCCATAATCCAAGTTTCCTCAATTTCCCTGAGCTTCTTAGAAGTTTTTGAAGATTTACGAAGTTTCCAGAAGTTAATGCCGTCGATTAATTATCGATATAATATAATTTCTCAAAATTGTTTCGTCTAGTACCGAACATAAGAAAAGTAATCAACATAAAGGACTTTAATATAATCTATGTTTGTGGTCCAATTTTAAAAATCACTCTTAAATAGTAACACTGAACTTGACAAGCTTGACAAAATACCGGTGAGTCAAAAACATCAAAAAATCTGGGGGAGGCTAGATAATTCTGGAGAGGGCCTGACCCCCTTGGTACCCCCATTAGCAACGCCAATGTTCTAGATTCGTCTGGAATTTGACCGGCTATGGTGACCAGTGGACGACGATGAGACTCATCGAGACGGGGACAAGACAAACAAAGGCTAATAAAGAGAAACAAAAGACAAAGGAATTAAATTCTTATACTAGACATTTGCAGAAACACATAAATCGACTGCATATTGCAGAGATCGTGGGTTCCCAACACTTCTCTGATAGGGATATAGGGTTGTCTTCCTTGGGCCTCGATTGCATTCAAAAGTCGCTCTCTGGTGGCTTCATTATCCGTACATTACCAAACTGCGTGATCGATGTCATCGTAACCGTTTCCACACCGACAGATGTTGCTGTCCACGAGGTTTATTCTATGGAGATGCACATCTAGCGAGTAGTGGTTGGACATAAGTCTAGTCATCACGCGAATGAAGTCACGACTTAAGTCCAAGCCTTTAAACCACGGTTTTCAAGAAACATTAAGAATCATTTAATGTAACCTCCGTTCAAGATTTCCTAGGTATGCCCACCTTCTCATTGCCTGGGATAGAGCAATGTGAGGGGACCCATACAAAGGTAATCATATCCCAAGTAACAAATCTAGAGCTGCTTGGCTATATTCAAAATTTATAAAGGTTTTATTGCAGCTGCAACCATTACCTACAGCTTTATCACGGTCATATACAATGCAAGTCATGAAACATTCTTATAGCTATCTACAAAACCCCTATAAAGCTAATTAAAAAACCAACTGATGCTTATGCTATTTTCACTTATGAAAGGTTTTATGATTGCTTTGAAGTATACAATAAAGTAATATGAATTGCCCTTATAAAACCAAAAATAAATCCTTTCGTTGCTTTATAAGTAAGCGCAATAAAACTAGTTGGCCATGAAACAGTTATTTTAAAACAATTATAAGCATTCAGTTTAAAACTTGTCAGAAATGTAAATAGGTGGTTTATTTTTACAACATAGAAAAGAATAAAAACTTTCCGGTACTTCCAAGCGGAGCGCAAAGAAAATCAACAAAATTGTTAGCATGAGCATGAAAACATTTCGTGTATACATATACGCGACGTAGTGTGCGTAATAAAAACGTCAGCAATCTCCATGATTCTTCCGTTCTCGCTCGCATATACATGGGGTGACACGGTCGAATCTTGGTCGAAATACATGGAATGGTGACAGTCCTAGGGCAAAAAGGTTGAAATCACGCATAACTTTTCATAAAGGTTAATGTACCATTCAAAACTTTTCTAAATGTTTGTAAAATTCATCGGTTGCACCCGTAGAATAGGAATATACATTTGCCCTCAAATAAAAAAATGCATTCAAGCTGAAAATTGCATTAGGTCCTAAGTAATATTGACAGATTCGCTTCGTCAACTTTCTCTTTGCATCCCCACGGTCATGTAAAGACATTCCCAGGTATTTTCAGCACATAAATCGATAAAAGAAGCTTGCTTTTATCTAGAATCCAATACGACAAACACATCAAGAAACGGTTCTGTGAATAAGTTATTAACGAAAGAGAAAGTCGACGAAGAGAATCGATCAATGTTACTTAGGACCTAATGCAAAGTTCAGCTTGAATTGCTCTTGTAAAAAAAATAGTTCTCGTAATAAAATCATGCATTATGCTTTTCTGTTCTGCTTTCATCCCTGCACACTGGGCCAGGAATGCAACCTAGCGGAGCAAAATTAATAACTCCGAAACGAAGCATTTCCGCGACTTGGTGTCTTCGGCAAAATTTCTCGTCATAATAAGGACCATCTATTGACATAAACAAATAGTTCAAAACTCTTCCGCAAAGATGGTGTCACAATCTAACTTCTTTCCCTGACGTTTTGGAAACTTGATGTCTTGGGCAAAGTTGTTTATCTTGACAAAATGAACAGCTCTTTCAAAGAAGTAAAATTTCCACAGTCTACTGGTTCCAAGTTATATGGAGTTGAAGAAAAAAAAAGTCGAAAATATGGTTTTTTTTTCTGTTTCGGTTTTTTTGCATACAGCTTTATGATGTTATATTTTTCTCTTATGCAAATACATTAAATAAATAGCTTTTGTGAAGAAACATACTGGATTAAGCTTCAAATTTCAAAGATATTGTTGAAAAGACGAGAAAAAAACACAATTTTTGAACATTAATATCTTTTAAAGCGCAAAAAATCGAAACCTGACATTTTCAGCAAAAATTAGGCAATACTCGATAAACAAAATATCAAAATTTGAGAGAGGTATATTTGGGTGTTTTGTAGATTTCTTCATTTTAATGGAACATTATTTTTTTCTATAACTTTTTTAATGAATTGAAATGGCGTTTTGAAGACTTGACGACTTTGGCAAAATTGTTTATCTTGATAAAATAAACAACTCTTCTTAAGACGTTAAAACTTCACAGCCTACTCCAAGCATACAATATTACTGTTATAGAGGCTATGATAACCTTTTGTAGAGTATGAGGCTTCCTGACAAAAGACTTTAAGACAGCTTTATTGTGATTCTCAAACATGCTTTATAAACCTTATCAAGAGTGGTCCACTAAGTTGTAAGACGATCTTATAGCGGTTATCAGAAGGTTGTGCTGGAGCTATTAATTTTATTGGCGGTTTTATGAAATTGATCTCAATAACCACTAATAGAGTGCAATAAAACAAGAAATGCTACTTGGGATATCATCTTTCGAACAGCGCACTCATCTGCTCCCTTGCCTTTGAAAGGAAATAAGATGAGTGCCTACCTATTTTCGTCGACCGAATAGCCTCAAACGAACTGAGACTATCCGAGAAGATGAAGTAATGGTCTGCAGGCATGTTGGAAATCATCCCCATTGACTGGTCAGCGTTGTATAAAGAGAAGCCTACACGATTGCGTTTATTAACAACAATCTATTGTCAATACATTCTATATTGACGTCAATACATCGACAATGACAATATTTATACGTGTGGGGTTCGCTTAAGATATATCGAGATGCTTTTATTCAACTAACCATTGTAGCGGAGCTTACCTACTTACACAGCAAAAAAATAATTTTGATATCACATCAAAGTGGATGCACTACAATCATGTCGAAAATTTCATGTAATTTTTATGACCACATAAATAAACAAATGCAGTAAAAGCAGCGTAATGTCAGTTCATGCATTGTATTAATGATAATTTTGTCCTTTTTAGCAAGTAATATTACACCATATTTTCGACATGATTGTAGTGCATCCACTTTGACGTGATATCAAAATTATTTTTTTGCTGTGTACTTACTCTACTTTTGCTGGATTGACGTCCCTCAGGACAGGACACAATAGAGCTTATTCGATCAAATTTTACATAGCTCAGCGTATATTAAATTTCGTTGCATGCTTTATTTTTAATTGTAATTGTGATCATTACTTTCGTTGAACTCTAGACGAATATTTTAAAAATGTCATATCTGATTTTATCGATTCTCTCCCTCGACTTTCTCTTTCGTCAATAGCTCAGCTGCAATGAAAAAATGTACTACATATTTGGCGGATTTGAATCGTTAACCTTCTGATTATCAGCCGCTTGCCTTTTCATTTGAGCTAACCTAGACTAAATACAACAACTCAATGGACAACAAAAGTATACCTGCCACTGAATAGCTATCAGCACTCCCGATTGCAACTTTATCGCTTGCACGGTCTTCTGGGAATGATTAATTCAGTAATCGTTGTTTTACTAGAAGCCAATGTCACCTCTTAACCTCTACAATTAACCACTTCATTCGAGCAGTTCAAAATGATCATTACTACCTCAAACATCGAAATAATACAATATTTTGAAAAAAAATTTCTTGTAGAATCACGAGAAAATTAGCCAAAATGTGCCACTTTCTTTCAAGAAAATGTAATTGGTTGGTCCAGTATTATCTAATCAGTGGTTGAAAATCACGCCAAAACTGCTTGACAAAGTGGTCCATTCCCAAAGGAAGAATAGTCGGGATATTTGTTCAACTACATATCGATCGATAAGTTGAGGTACGTCAGACGATGATTGGTGATTGCGATTTAAATTAATTAGGCGTAGTGACACAAATAACAAAAAAAGGTTGCGCCTGGAATTAAACTCGCGACCCTGTACTCCAGTGTTTTTCTAACCTTATCCGTTATATTGCCTACCCCTACCTCAACAGCTCCCTTTCACGCACTAAGGCTAGTAGGGTTGCATTCCCCACTGGTTGGCAAGCACTGCTCTACTTCATAATCGGAAAGTGTAACCACTACCGATTTCATCTTGTTGTTAGGCTAAACCGAATGAATCCATGTATCGTTTATAAAGCTTTTACTAAACATGGACGCAACTATTTTAACCTTTACTGTGCAATATTGGCAAGTAATACAATCCAAGACGTTTACTTGACCGGACCTGGAATAAAAACTGCCAAGTTTGAGTTGTTAATATCGTGCCTTAACTGACTATAGGCCCCTCTACTGTACTTGATTCATACAACACTCTGTGAAACGGAATCTATCGAAATCACTGTGATTGTTCTTCTTTAATCTTGGAAATAGACCAATAATCATCGATGCAACTCGTGACGCGCTAACAAGGTTTTCTTTTATTTGTAGACTAAGCGGTTGAATTTTTGCCTTTCATCCTATGAAAGTGAGGCACACTTAAAACAAACATGAATAGAAATTGCTTATTTAAATTTGGTTGGCAGTGCATTCCGTATCTCGTGGAATGACCTTGAAAATAGTTATAATTTATGCAACACAAACACCTACACAATGGTCGAAGAACTCACATAGCGCATAACATGCTGAATTTTAAGAGTCTTCGCATCTGTAAACGGGTGTTTAATTGCGTGAGAATTTTGCGTCAACCAGTCAGCGCAGCAAAGCCGGCGCCGGTGGTGTAGTGGTAAGCGTGACTGCTTTCTCACCCCAATGGGTCTGGGTTCAATCCCAGCCGAGGTCGGTGGGATTTTTCTGAGGCATAAAAATCTCTGGTCACGTCTTCCTTCGGAAGGGAAGTAAAACCGTTGGTCCCGGCCCATGTGTGTTTGAATGGGTGCGGTATCCTACGCAGGTGTGGAAGCTGCCTTCCTGCACATTCGATTGCCGTCAATGGATGGCAATCGATGTCCGTCGGTGATTGGCACTAGATTGCGGAACAGAGACCGACGTTAAATAAAGGAAAGAAGAAGTCAGCGCAGCACGATGGTAACAAATTGTTTGTACAAAGGTTTCCATGCGCTATTTTTCACAAATCGGTAACTACACTGCTTGAACCCTGGGAAGCGAAGTTGGGGTGAAATTTCTTTTGAAATATTCTTGTTACCGTCATAAACCTGAAAATTTTAACGATGTTATTAGAATTAGCATGAATTCAAGCATTTACATGTTAAACACATTTAGTTAAATTCTATTAAAGCTCGTTAACATGCAAATACCTTTGCAAGCTCTCATCAGACCCCGTTCTCTCTTGCGGTTAAATTATTTTATTAACTATACTCCTCAAAAGGCTAAGAAGCGAAGTTTATAAGTACCTATCTACCATGCTAACAACTACGGCGGTCCGGCGTTGGGTTCCAAGTGCGATTATATAGTTGATTATTGTTATTTCTTTCCATTTATGAATGAAGTGTGCTTGCCTCGTGCCCCATGCTTGAAACTCTGCGCCATACAGTTTTGCCTTAGTTGCAGTCAAGCTCTTTATTATGCGATTAATAAATACATCCATCGAGATAAGTTTATCGTCGGATAATCGTTCGTATATCGAAATAGCCAACAAGCACACTACATACTGGAAAGATGAAGATACAATGTTTGATCAACAAACCATTGCTCAAGAGTGGTAAATGATGCTATATCAATATTTGCGTATGTCAGGGTATCTCTTCACTTGATGTTAACACGATTTAATGCCGGTTGAACTCATGGAAACTGGTGATGTGTTAATATCCAGTTCGTGTAAATATCAAACAAGAGTTTAATGAGCATGTTCAATTAGTGATATTTCAAATTTTGTCTTTTATCTACTAGCAGTCCGTCAATATCGTATTCCGCATATGTTTTTGATTCAGGTGCAATAGGAGGCATTTAAGGCATTTAAATTCAATCTGACAGCAGATTGACCATTCGATTTTATAACAGGTCGAGATTCACACTGACAATTAAGTCGGGGTCACATGGTTTGGTACTTCTGTGTTACCGACTTATAACGCACAGTGGCGTTGCCTGAGTGTTTCTTGTGACTTTCTCTCGAAGTTTCTAAGGAATTCACGGAAGTTCTTCCCAACTTTTCTGCCGAATCATTAGGATGAACTGATTTAGAGAACAACTCAATAGCAACGAGCATTCCTGAGATATTCTACAATAAAATTAACTTCTGATATCTTTCGGCGACTTTTAAATTGAGTGCGGACTATAATTTTTATGCTGGTTTTATGCTAATTAACTCACGACTAATGACCATACATTAATGTTATTGAATTATCATGTGAGACGATGAGTTGCATATGGGTTTTGACTTAAGATAGATTGTGATACACACTTAGAAATAACTACTTCTACACGAGACGTAATCCATATTTAACGTAAGTCATGGAACTTAAACAAACATTGCATGTAAAACTAAGTACCGGCGCCGGTGGTGTAGTGGTAAGGGTGATTGCCTCTCACCCCAAAAGGCCTGGTTTCAATCCCAGTCGGCACCGCCGGGATTTTCTGAGGCATAAAATCTCTGATCACGCCTTCCTTTGGAAGGAATGTAAAGCCGTTGGTTCCCGGTCCATGAGTTAATGGGTCGATAGGTAGGGTCCAGGTGTGGGAGCTGCCTTCCTGGCGTCGGTAGCATTGATACTCAGAGTACGGAAAACAAGATCGACGGAAAACAAATCAAGGAAAAAAATTATAACATTAAATGTTCTCAAACGAAACATAAGCCATTCGACGAAGAGAACGTTTGATTTTCTCATTTCTTTTAACTGATTTTTATGTCAAAAGGGCCGCTTACATGTGTCGGTCTCAGGGAACCAAAATGTACATGACTTTTTAGCAGTGTGTAACTTCCGTGGGCGTATCCGGAGTTCCATGTGGCTGGAACATATCCAAAAGTACCAAATGAGGTTTTGAATGTCAATGAAATTTCACGATTTCTTCACGAGTCGGTAAATCGGGAAATTTCATTGAAATATTGACGGCGTCAGGATATGTGACGTTGAGCCAATAGAGTTATGTTTGTTCATCCTCGACTGATACTGAGCACCTAGAACAGGAACTGACCAAATCCCTAAATCATTTAACGTAACTCTTTTGACAGATAGTGGCGCCTTTGTTTACGGTTTGTTTTTTTTTTTTTTAATATCGAGTGGAGTGATCGTATGTTTGGATAACGATGCTGCTCAGTTCTTCATCTGGTAACAAAAGTGGCCTCATTCACGGAATGCCCGATTATGTTAAACGCAGATACGAAGGAAACATTAATGCAATCAATTCGATGGATCCATATTCTATTAAGACGAACGCGGTGGACATTTCATCAACGGTTACTACTTAACCACCGATCGCCATTTTCCGGAAATCCAGTCAATAGCAGGAAGAGTCTAGAGAAAACTAAACACAAATTGAATAGGGATATGTTAGTTCCGTGGAAGGACTTCTTGTTAGTGATCTGTTGATTGGCCGAGGTGGACTTGCACTTCTACAGGCATGATGATTCTTCATGCTTGGTCGTATTACCCGCTTAAACAACTGTAGTCCTTGTTTGAAACAATCCTACACTTGGTGTTGCTCAACAGTATTTATTTCCTAGTTGTAAATGTAGATCTTCTTAAACAAAACCTTCCCAACGTTTAGTAAAGAACAATTGTTGGTAAGTATTCCTAATACTTAACGTTGAATTCAAATCACATTCAAATCAACTCTCTTTCTCCCTCGAAGGGTATCTAAGCTACTTGGATCACATTTCCCATGCACATTTACTGCCGTAACTGGGAAACCTTTTCACTTGAATATCTATTTATAGAGAGTTTACCTTTCCCCTCGTGTTTTTCTCGTTTTCTCTCTCGCTCTTTCTCTTCCATTCTCCTTTTTCTCTCTCATTCTCATATTTACTTACGCTGCATCATCACCGCAAGGATGCTGATTGTGATATATCAATATGTAAGCGTAAGTCCATATGCGGGAACATCGCCATGCCATATATCTCTAGAACGGGTGAAGATATCGTAAAATGGACAAAATCACGTATTTACTTTTAGAAGCATATGTTTTATTTGAAAAAAAATAATTTTTCGTATAGGAACGACTTTTGAAAGGGAGTAATAATTTTGTGAAATATTAGAGATCTTCAGTTAGGTCCCATTAACTTCACAACAATTGTAGGAATTTTGCAGAAGTTCTGAGGAATGAAACGAAATGCGGGAACATAATGGAAGTTAACATCCTGAAAATATGGGGAACTTACTGGAAGCTCTAAGAACCTCAAAGCGGTTCTATTAGCTTCCGAAAAATTACAGGAACTTTTAAGAAGGTTTTAGAATTTCAAATAACTTCACCTGTTTCAAGAGAATTTCACAAATATAGAGGAAGATTGTGGAATTTTGTAAGAACGGTATTTTTTTTTATTTTTTTACCTTTGTGGTAAAATTTACGTTTATTTGCTGATTTTTTTTAAGTTTCAACATTTGGTTTTACATTTCAATTGGTTAGCCTATAGCTCTTCATCTTTGTTCTAGTTAATTATTTATTCTAATATGATGATTGCGTTTAGCGCTAATTTACAGGATACCTTTTTAAGGAATTGTTTTCGTTTGAATTTAAAAAAATGATAACGTACCTACTAGGTTGCCAAATCACGAATGATCTGGTGGTTTGATCGCTAACAGGCGACTCTGAACCTTTCCAGCGTGGACGTCTTTCGCTCCTCGAGTGCCAGGTGGTGAATCTCAGAATTACGAGTTCGCGGATCTTGTTTTGGATAATATGAAGCTTTAGGTGGTGGCACTTAGCACAACTCTCCCAGATTGGCATACCATACTCAATAGCCGGCAGAATGATCTGCTTGTGGACAGCAAGCTTGTTTTTGAGGGACAGAGTGGACTTCCTGCTAATAAGAGGGTAGAGCGACCAGATCAAGATGTTACACTTGGTGGCTGTTCCAGCATTGTTTAAAAATTCATTGGTGTTCATTCAAATGTTAAGATTTACCTACTCTTTGCATATCTATATTAAGCTATTTTTTTAACTCTTTATTTGTTCCAAATTCAAAATAAATTACATTTCATTTTAACCTAGGTGCTCCAGTTACTACAGTAACTTACCAGCCTTAATTGTTATGATATTTATCTAAGTGTTTTTACATTGTTCCTGCCTTGGCAATTCAGTATTTTAAACAGGTTTTTTAAACCTGCATGTCAGTATAACAATTAATATCTTAAAACTAAAAACTAAAACTAAATCTTATCTAAGTATAAAGAGAATTAATCGTTGCAATTGAGGATTGCAACGATTTTTGCCTGAAATTATTTATTATTTTGTCGGACATTTGTTCTAAAGTCTCAAAATTCGAAATTCTATGTACCTCAGTAGTACTGTACCAGGGAGGCAACTTCACAATCATCTTCAGAACTTTTTTCTGAATCCTTTGAAGTACTTTTTTCCTGGTAGTGCAACAACTAGACCATATTGGCACAGCGTAAAGCATGGCCGATCTAAAAACTTGTTTAAATATTAGAAGTTTATTCGTCAGGCAAAGTTTGGATTTCCTGTTTATAAGAGGATACAAACATTTCCCAACTAACATTTTCAGCTTTGTAAGCCAAATTTTCCAGCGTTGTGCTGTAAAGTAGCTGAAAAGAAGCTGCAGATACACCTACAAGCAAAAGCTAGCAAAATAGTTTTGGAGAGCGTTTACTCAACTTTCTCACAACCATTATTCAATTTGTCAGTCGCACTGAATAACATCAGCCAATAAACGCTAATGCCACTTCTACACACACACTAATCAACTTTCAACTTGTAGCTGCAAAACAAAGCTAACAAAGTCAATATAGTACTCATTTGATGGCTTCTATACAACCAACCACTCTTGCTGAATAACATAAACATCAAAAGTGCTTTTTCAACAACTAAACCACCTGTACTCAGCTTATAAACAGTGTTAGAGCAACTTCGGAAACATTTTCACAGTCAACTAGGTTTATTTTTAGACGTGTGCAGATTTACAGCTTTTACTCTGCTCTTTTATAACTAGTCGAGAAAAGTGATTCGTGTGCACTTTATAAAACCTCTACTCAGCGATTTTGTTGTAGAAGGGAATGTTGATTTGTTTACATAAGTTCAAAGTGTTGGCGTAGCACAGTTGGTAGTGTCAAGGTTTGCCAATGAGGTCGTCTCGAGTTCGATTCCAGGTACCGGTGCAGGATAAATAATTTGGTGATGATTTGTAACTAATTTCGATTAATTTGATTCACATTCCTTAATAAAAAAGCGTAAACAGTATTTAACCCTGTTTCAAGAGAAAGCTGTGTAGTGATTATTGGATAACCGGGAAAAGGTTGAATAAGCGCCTTTCAAGTTCACACACAATTAAACAGCAGGATAACAGCTGTATAGAAGCGTTAATGTATATGCAATAAGAGCTTCTCCCGACCGTTCCAACAGCCATAAGTAGTTGACTAAGTTCGCCAGATTTGCTTGTATAGAGGTTGAGTAAAGGTTTCCTCATATTGTATAATGTTTGAATTCAGCTTGAGGCTGTATAAATGAAATGAGTAAAGCGTTTACATTGTGAAAATTGTTAGTTGGGTTTATATATTTGTTACATTTGGCTTGAATGCCCTCAATGTGATCTTTAAAAGTTAATTTTTGGTCAAGTACTAGTCCAAGATATTTCACTTGGTTTGACCAGGAAATTGGAACTCCATTCATAGTGACTATGTGACTACTACTAGGTTTCAAAAAGGAAGCTCTAGGCTTATGTGGAAATATTATAAGTTGAGTTTTGGAAGCGTTGGGAGAAATCTTCCATTTTTGTAAATAAGAAGAGAAAAGATCTAAACTTTTATGCAGTCTGCTGCAAATAACACGAAGACTTCTTCCTTTAGCGGAAATGCCTGTGTCATCAGCGAACAAAGATTTGTGGCATTCCTGAGGCAAATCAGGGAGGTCCGAAGTGAAAATGTTATACAATATAGGCCCAAGAATGCTACCCTGAGGAACTCCTGCTCTAACAGTTAGTCGATTAGATTTGGAATTTTGATAATTTACCTGCAGAGTTCTGTCAGTTAAATAATTTTGAACTAATTTCATAATGTATAGTGAAAAATTAAACTTTTTCAATTTAGCAATCAAACCTTCATGCCAAACACTGTCGAATGCTTTTTCTATGTCTAGAAGAGCAACTCCAGTTGAGTGGCCTTCAGATTTGTTTGAACGAATTAAATTGGTAACTCTTAAGAGTTGATGAGTAGTTGAATGCCCATGGCGAAATCCAAACTGCTCATCTGCAAAAATTGAGTTCGCATCATTCTATTTAAAATTATCTTTTCAACAAGTTTACTTTTCAAAGAAAGCAAACTTATTGGACGGTAGCTAGAAGCTTCAGCTGGATTTTTATCCGGCTTCAAAATTGGAACAACTTTTGCATTTTTCCATTTATCAGGAAAGTATGCCAAATGGAAACATCGGTTAAATAATTTTACAAAGAAAGACAAGGTACTCTCTGGGAGTTTTTTGATGAGGATATAGAAAATTCCATCATCACCTGGAGCTTTCATATTTTGAAACTTTTTAGTTATAGACCTTACTTCGTCCAAATCAGTCCCCCAGGAATCATAAAAAAATATTTTCCCGAGAGAAAATATTCAGATAATCCCGAGCAACCTGATTCTCAATAGGACTAGTAAGACTCAAACTGAAATTATGGGAACACTCGAATTGCTTAGCAAGTTTCTGAGCTTTTTCCAAATTTGTGATCAAAATTTTACTACCTTCTTTAAGCGCTGGAATAGGCTTTTGAGATTTTTTCAAAAATTTTGTGAGTTTCCAAAAGGGTTTGGAACTCGGGTCTAATTTAGAAATATTATTTTCAAAAGTTTTGTTCCTCAGGGCAGAGAATCGCTTTTTAATTTTTTTTTTTGCAAATCCCGCCAGATAACTTTCATGGCAGGATCGCGTGTTCTTTGATATTGTCTCCTACGGACATTTTTAAGGCGGATCAAGAGCTGAAGATCGTCGTCTATTATAATTGAATTGAATTTAACCTCGCATTTTGGCACTGAGGCAGCTCTTGCTTCAACTATAGAAGTAGTCAGAGATTCAAGAACATAATTAATTTCATCTTTGGTTTGCAAAGGAATGTTTGGATCGAAGTTATATTCCATAAATGTTTGATATTGCTCCCAATCAGCTCTATGGCAATTGAAAGTAGAGCTGTTGGGATTAGAAATTATTTCTTGGGATATTTCAAAAGTTACTGGAAGGTGATCAGAACCGAAGTCAGCATGGGTAACCAATTGGCTACAAAGTTGACATGAATCAGCTAAGACCAAGTCAATAGTTGAGGGATTTCTTGCTCAAGAAAAGCATGTTGGGCTGTTTGGGTATTGAATAGTGTAATAACCTGCAGAACAATCATCAAACAGAATATTACCATTGGAATTGCTTTGAGCATTATTCCATGAGCGGTGTTTTGCATTAAAATCACCAATAATGAAGAATTTAGACCTATGACGGGTAAGTTTCTGGAGGTCACCCTTGAGAAAATTCTTTTGCTGGCCTACGCATTGGAATGGCAAATAGGCAGCTATAAACGTAAGTTGTCCAAATTTTGTTTCAACATAAACTCCCAAAGTTTCAAAAACTTTGGTTTCAAATGAAGAAAGAATTTTATGTTTGATTCGTCTATGAATAATGATGGCAACGCCACCACAGGGTCCATCAAGACGATCATTTCTATAAATGAAATAATTTGAGTCCTTCTTAACCTTATGGTCAGGTTTAAGGAACGTTTCAGTTATAACGACAATATGCACGTTATGAACTCTCAAAAAGTTAAATAGCTCGTCTTCATTATCTTTAGGAGATCGAGCATTCCAATTTACAATATTTAATGCTTTAAAATCCATTACTGAATTTTAAAGTCATGACAAAATTGTTTGCAAATTTTACTCCAGTTTGAATAGCATCAACCATGGAGTTAGATTTAAGCATTTCAGAAATCATGTCAATTAATGATTTCTGTAAAAATTCCATTTTAGGGGCAGTAATGCTTCCTAAGTCAAAATTGTCAAAATTTCCGTTAGAATTACGTTGGTTAGTATTTTGATTTCTACCCGTTGCAATAGTAGCATAGGTAGCTCCATTAACTCGCTGAACATTGTTAGCAGCGAGAGGAGTAGGTACAGATGAAAAATTTGAGGCAGGTGTGATATTTGTACCTACGGGTACGAATGTAGAATTTGTTCCTCGCTGACCGTTGTTAACAGCAGAGGGATTTGTACCTGTTCGGAAACGTGGAGCGTTTCCTACCTGTCGCTTAGAACGAGATTGTAGGATCGCTTTGCGAGTCTTACATTCCCAAAAATTAGATTTGTGGTTTTCACCACAATTTGAACATTTAAATTTCTTAGGATCTTCCTTTACAGGACAGCCGTCCTTTGCGTGAGAGGAATCACTACAATTCATGCATTTAGCTGGCATGTAGTAATTTTTAGTTCCGTGACCCCATCCCTGGAACTTACGGCACTGGGTGAGGTTTTGGAAATTTCCTCCAGTCATCCAGCATGCAGGGAAGTAGCCAAGCTCCAAACATTTGTTGAAGATAACGGTAAGATGGTTGAAGAAGTCAATACTCGAGGTTGACTACACCATCCATACCCGCGGTCTTCATGTTATTAGTGCTTCTAATAGCTGCTATCACCTCATCAGCCGATATTCTACTATCACCATGCACTACTACGGTGTCAGCGACTCTAGACATTGCCACCAGTACGGCAGGCTCATGGGGGCTCACCATGGTTTTGTGAAATCACAAAATGTTGGCCAAGAGCATTGGCCTTTTCAACTGGGGTTATGAGTAGGGATGGATCCGAGTTCTGGTCAACAGAGGAAAGTGAAGGGATCGGTCTCGATTTATTTTTCAAAATGGTTTTGCACATTCTGGGAGAGCGAATCTTGTTGGCAGGGTTGCTTCCACTCACTTGCTATAAAAAATATTATTCAGAATTATGCAATCATTAGATGCAATAATGCTATGTTGTACTTGTAAGTAACAAGAAGAGGTAGTAAAGTATGTGTTTGACTCATAAAACCTGTCAATTTCGCTTTGAGAGCGTCACAATTAGATGTTGCTCACGAGTCGTAAAATCGTTGATTGTGATACACTGAAAGCAATTTTGACAGATTTTATGTGTCAAAAATATACTCCATGACCTCTTCTTGTAACTTACAAGTACTAATTAGCATTATACTATATCATGATTTCATAATTCCGAAAAACATTTTTTATAGCAAGTGAGTGGGAAGTAGCCCTGCTTGTTGACAATATCTTTATTTCTAAGTTCCACCATCATAGCGTGGATAATTTTGGTTAGTCTATTGACATTGGTCTTCGAATGGGGCAGCCCAGAATGCTGGAACTGCCTACGAATGGTGTTACGCAGCCTGATTAGATCTTTGGTTAGGCTGTCAAGGTTCAGATTATGACTCACCTGTCTGGATGCTGGTACGTGTTGCTCCCTGGCACGGGATATCGCCTCTTCGATGGTTTGCAGAAACCGATCGACTTCTTCGAACGACTCCGGTAGGACGTTGTAGTCAATTGCTGTGTCCACACAGCGCTGGTACTGCTGCCAGTTGACACGATGGTAATTTCGCCGGGAAACTTAAAACCTATTGGCCTACTTCGGCCACCACCGGATAGTGGTCTGAGCTCAGTTCCTGATAGGCGATAGGTTGAGAGATGTTATCGCCAATGTTGCTGATGAAGATGTCGATGGTGACGATGGAAAATACCGACGGAACAGCTCAACAGTCGAGCAAAGAATCTGCCACGAGCAAAGCTTCTCCTTCATCAGAGTTCTTGAGGCGATCCACACGCCATGCGATCCAAAGCAAGAATGAGCACAGTTCTGGCTGTGTTAGGAAAGACACCTTGTGGTCTAAGCATATGTATGGGAAATTTGGATGCTACCAATTTTAGTTAAACTTCTTAGCGGTTTAACTATGTTAATTATGTGTACTATATGCCATAAAATTGCTGACAGAAGCCTCCGTCGAATGACATATTTCACATTAATTCTTTGGAGAAATATGAGTTCAAAACCTGATCACTTTTCGTTACATGTTCATTTTTCGTACTCGCAAAATGTACACCCATATAGAATTAATTAATTTAGCTTTATTTAGGAGGCTTTCAGCCTTAGGCTGGTTCGCCTCCGACGTCCATATAGAAAACAAAGACGTTGTCCAACGTCAAAAAACCGAGAACTCTTAAGATGTTCCGAGAATTAGTACAGAGGAAGTACAGAGAATTTCGGGGCCTCCCTTAGCTCAGTCGGTAAAGGCGCAGCTACAAAGCAAGACCATGCCTGAGGTGGCTGGGTTCGATTCCCGGTCCGGACTAGGAATTTTTCCAGGTTGGAAAATTTCTCGACTAAATTATGAAACTATGAGATACTATAATGATAATTTTTATTTGTAAGGAGCAAGAATACGTGGTAAAGTTTGTGTGTGTTTTTTTAATTAATTTATTTGATAAGGCTCAACCGAATTAACTTTACAGAGCCGAAGATTCTTGTTCACTATACAATACATCTTAAAACTATAGTCAAAATGTACAACACAATAAACATGTTATCTTCTTCTTCTTCTTCTTCATCGGATTTCAAGCTTATTGCTTATGGCCTGGGGGGACGTGCTGTCAAATCAGCCTACTGATCATTCTTGTATGAAACTGGTTCCAAACGTAAACAAACGCTGTAGGTTTCTTTGGCTTGTTTACGTTTGGAACCAGTTATGTGAGGTAGGCGACGCACTTCCACAGTTATTAATTGAGAGCTTTCGATGCCTACTACCATTTTTGCATTATTATAATTGTATGGCAAGTACAATCATACTCTATGCCCAGGGAGTCGAGAAATTCTCCAACCCGAAAAATTGCTAGACCGGACCGGGAATCGAACCCAGTTACCTCCAGCATGGTCTTGCTTTGTAGCTGCGCCTTTACCGACTGAGCTAAGGGAGGCCCCAAACATGTTATTTTCCGCTGTCCAATAAGCCTCCTCCACCAGAACGGGAGCCGCCTACAGTGGTGATGATTGGCACTCGATTGTGGAACATAGACCGACGTTACATAAAAAAAAGCTAAACGTTCAAATGACACAACAGTACAATGTTTAAAAACTTAAACACAACATTATGTCTTAATCAACAAATGTAAACATAAATCATATTAAATTGTGTAGGTCCACCATGCATAAATTCACGATGCTGAAGAGTCGAACCAACTAAGGGCTGAAAGTCTCTATATATATAAAGCAAAAGAAGAAGAAGAAATACATGATGGAAGAATAAACAACATGCGTAGGTAAATCCCTTCGATGTATGTTGAGCCATGCTCAAATGACAGCTTACAATGCTAACGTGTGTCTCATCACTCTTCAAACTGACAATGTCTTTCGATACGCTCCATCATAGTAATGTTTACAAATCACATGGCATGCCAGTTCCCAATTACAGCCATTTGGATGTGATACGAGAGCGACAATGAAATCGAAAGAACTCAACTGGTCTTGTTCGAGGAGGCACGAGTCAACAGTCCATAACGCGTTTCGCACATCATGTTGCCATTTATTTCGAATGCATACCCTGTGTGCACTATGATTTACCGATTAATACTAGACCATGTTGTTTGCTAAATCTCACAGTATGCGTGAGTATGCATGATTGAAATCGTCTGTTGTTATAATGACACATGTTCATAATTGAAATGTCTATCGTATTTATATTGAAATAGTGAACATAAGTGATTAAAAGAGGTTTGGTGGGGTGAATACTACAAATTTACTCAGTCAATTGCTTAAGTTTAAGGTCAAGTTACGTAGATAGCTCGCGAGGTGTAATTAATGAGTTCGGGACGGTGTTTTGGAGGGAAAGTTGTTCAACGAGTTAGGTATGTTTGTCTGTGTTTCTACGTTCGCTGAATCTTTGGCTATCGTTGTAAATAGTCATATTACAACAATTTTCTCTGTCATAGTTGAACAAACCGATTTTCTACTTTAAATTACTTCATCTAGTTTTAATCACCTCGCGAGTGGGCAGATCAATAGCAATATGGGCCAGTACCCGGACAAGTCGATTTCCACATTGCAATGGCAGCTAAGCGCCATTGGCCTTAGTGGTTGGTTATGACACGTGATATTGGGCTCAAAGTGTTTAGTAAAACTAAAACCCAGAAGTAATTCGAAGCACCATTCTTTCTTACCACCTAAGCTTACGGGTGCTGCTCTAGATGCTAGGAAAATAATTTTCGCATTGATAATGTGCGCGCAACGATCGAAGAGCGAGTGAGCGGCGGGCCCAGGCTGCTGCACGAGAAGGGCGAATCGTTTCACATTTTGTAAAAGTACTTTTACGGATATAGAACATGGTGGTGAACGATCAACCGTTATAACTATATGCATGATCCAATTGCAGTTTTATAGATCTCATGCAAGGCGGGAGTCGTCATCGTCGAGTGTGGGCTTGGAATCAGCTGGCGCAATATAATTATGTGTAGAGCCGACGGTAATCAAAAATAGCAATAACATTCCGTTTAAAATTTACTTTATCCCCGGGAAATGCAATTGGCAAGTGTTGGCGGTGGGTCGTTTGGTTGGTTGTGAACTGATTAATATTCCAAATTGCCATGTTTATCTGATGATTGAAATTAAATTCGACAAGCTTGTTTCAGTTACAGGTATCAGCAAAGCGTATGACTTTAAGCGACAATTGATCGGGGCTGTGATCACTACTAGATTGTATCCATGGCGGGGTTCAAGCTGAATCTCTGGTTTAAAGTATGCTTATTATCAGTCATCTTATCGTATACCAGCGTCAGTACGATCGAAACACCAGAACCTTCATCTCTACTACGGCCACGTGATATCAATCCACATCCTTACGGAAATGCCTACGATGGTGTCAGCATCTTTGATAAAAATCTCGTCATCAACAGTGAAAAGTTCATGGACAACTTACTGAAGTATGATCTGACCTTTTGTTAAATAAAAAGCTATGTAGATTTAATTAATCCAAATATTTCAGCCAAGCTCCCATCCAGTTCCCACGGATAACCAACAGTGCTGCAATGAATGCACTGCCCCATCCATATGAGAAATTCGCTCTCAAGGAACGACTCGCCAAAACGGAACGCTTTTCCGGGGCAGACAATCAAATCGTCAAACCGGCATACAGGGCCCTTGCCAAGCATGCAGCGCGTGTTCTGAATCGTCAAGTAGGAACGAGTTTCGCTGACGATGAGATTGATAATTACAATGTAATTACCGCGGTGCTAATCGCACATTAATTGTTTGGCTAATCGGTTTACCTTGTGCCTTTTCAGGAAGCAACCAATCTTAAGAAACATTACGCTTTCTCCTACACGGTGAAGGACTCAGCGTCGGGTGACGATTTCTCGCACAGTCAGCAACAGCATGTCGATGGAGCCGTTAAAGGTAGCTATAATGTTCAACTGCCCGATGGACGAATGCAGATCGTCAAATACATTGCTGATAATAACGGCTACCGAGCGGATGTGACCTACGAAAATGAACATAATCCGAATACGATCAACCACGTGACTGCGGCTCCTGCAGTGGTTCAAGTTCCAATCTCAGTGGTTCCAGTATCCTCTCCTCTGGAATCAGCGCAGCCCATTTATAACTACTACAGAAGACTTCAACAACGACAGCAGTACGTTCATCAGCCAGCTCAAATTCAACAAGCTCGCCCTCGACAGGCCATCTATTATGCTCAGGCTACACCTACACAAATCCCTTCTCCATACTACCCAACTCAACTGCGAGTCAATGACGTCAAGATTCACAGCTACAATACCGGCCCGCATGCAAATAATCTCATCAGATCTACTATAGCTCCGTCCCACAGGGCGTACATAGCTTATCAACCGGCCTCGAACATTGCGTATGTATCATCAACTCCAAACCCAGCTCAAATCCAATCCAACACGCTTGCTCGAGCTGGCCTCATCCCGGTAGTCGTAACAACTGCCCAACCAGCGGCTTATCCCATCTACAGGGACATTAACGTAACCCCACCTAGCATAGGACCAACTGTTCGTCGTACCACCATCTACGATAACCGAGGTCCTGTAAACTACACTCCGGTCGCACCTGTGCAGAGCAGTCAAACCGCGCCAGACTACGATTACGTACAAATTCCTGCCAGCAACCACGTGTATAAACGAAACACCGACAAGGACAGCCACGTGACTACAAGCTCAGCACAATATCAGGGCAAAAATAAGTCCTCGGAGTAATGCGCACGGAGACGCATTCAATGAATAGCATCATAAAACATAGTTGTATGTGTGGGGTCGTAACAGCCCCGCAGAAACAGTATATCTCTACAATATTGTAAGATTAAAGAAATCACTTTTAATTTCTACCGCAACGTCTATTGTAAATAGAAACTTCCCAAAATAAACTCAAAGAGAAATATAAGGAATAAATACACTGCCATAAGGAAGAGAATAACTTCGAACTCATGATGACAGAGCAGAAAATATCACACGGTCAGAGATGTGAAAGTAGAACCATTTAGCAAGTTAGCGCACGTCATTTAACGCCTGTCTTCAAATCCATGCACCGATCATGCTATCTGTAGACATAAATTCTGTATAGTCATTGTGAATAGTGATTATCAGCAATGATGGTATTATTTTCTTCAGCGGTCAGCCACCTACATATATTACTAATTGAATCGGTTGGTTCGAGAAGGTTAGGTTGAAAAACAAACTGAACTCAATTGATACTCAAATCAATTAAATTACGATTTAGTCACTATTTCCTCCAACATAGATGGAGGACCAGTGTTGTCAAGTCTACGGATCAGTGCTGCAAAATTTCGACACTAAAAACTGATAATAACAAAACAACCCTGGTCACTCATTTCAGCAGAGAGTCACCATCAGTAGCAATCAATATCAATTGTCAGTGATATTACTATCAGTGACGACGATGTGCAGTTTTTTCATTTTCTGAATTACTATCGAAATCAAATTAATTTAGCAAAACAGTTACATAGAACCATCAAAGTGAATACGAATCATCATCATTATCAGCCTGGAGAACAATAATGTGACACAGAATGCGCAAATTCACAGTTTTTTCACCAAGGGAATCTTTGTCACTGACAAAGAAAAGAGTGAGATTTTGACAAAGGAAATTTTGATTTTCAGTTCTATCAGTGTTGCTGCTGAAATGAATTTTGTCTATATCCACTGAAGTTTTCTCAATGAAAACGACAAATCGCAGCACTGCTACGGATTCATCCGTAGATTTCAGGAATATTTTATTTACTAGTTACTTACGGCCGACCTAAAAATTCTACAGATGTTCGATGTGCTTAGGGATTTTTTCTAAGGCGCTGAAGAAATTCTACGGATTCTCAAAGTGTTGGCTCATCTTTGTGCTCACCATTTTAAAAACATAAAATTATGCGATCTTTTTTAACTCTTTATTTGTTCCAAATTTAAATTAAATTACAATTAATTTTAATCTCGGTGCTTAACCCCGTACAGACTATGGCTTATATCATGTAATATAGGCTGTCTTGCAATGAGCACTCATACATAGGATTTCCAGTGAAAACTAGATGCATGAGCCATTAGCTACTACACTAACTAACCAGCCTTAATTATTATGATATATATCTAAGTGTGTTTACATTGTTCCTGATTTGGAAATTCAGTATTTCAAACAGGTTTTATATACCTGCACTGCAATCACAAATCAGTCCCATATGAGCTTTCGTCAATTTTAAGATAAAAACGCTATCTACTATCAATTGGCATCTACTTTCATATTACGTGATAAAACTAGGAACTAGGAACCAACTAGGAATCATGTCAGTTTGTCCCATCAAGAAAGGTAATCGTATATCAGTTCCATCCAGAAATTCAATCGTCCAGAGGTCAAGTGCTAGCTCTGCTTATTGATTCGCCATATTTTTCGCAGATAGAACATGCAAGCTTCATGGTAACTGATTTTAACTTCACAAAATTATCGATTAATTTACTATGATTTTTTAAATATTTACATGGAAATTACCCTTCGTAACTTCAACTGCCATTTTTTCAATGCCTACTTTTCCAAATGTGACTGATATAGGATTAAGGCCCACCCACATTAGATCCGTTTACGTTGCGTTGACGTAAATTTGACAGTTAGACAATAGACACTTTGCCGCAAAGCTTCAGATCCGGATCTAATGTGCGTGGGCCTTTATAGCCAGTGCATGTCAGTATAAAACGCTGTACAGACTGGAGAGTTATAATATGTTATAACGGTTGTCAAATAATTGCAACACAGAAACCACCATCAAGATAGCGCTATAACATGTTTTAACTCTGTAGTCTGAACGTACTATAAGGTATAACCATTGCTATCTTAAAACTAAAAACTAAAACTATAGTTTATCTAAATATACATAAAGCGAGAATTAATCGTTGAAATTGAGGATTGTAACGATTTTTGCGTGAAGTTATTAATTATTTTGTTGGACATTTGTTCTAAAGCCTCAACATTCGAAATTATAAGTACTTCAGTAGTACTGTACCAGTAAGGTAACTTCAAAATCATCTTCAGAACTTTGTGCTGAATCCTTTGAAGTGCTTTTTTCCTGGTAGTGCAACAACTAGACCATATTGGTGACGCAGCATAAAACATGGTTAGTCTAAAACTTATTTAAATATTAGAAGCTTATTCGTCAGGAAAAGTTTGGATTTCCTGTTTATAAGCGGATACAAACATTTTATATATTTGATACATTTGGCTTGAATGCCCTCAATGTGATCTTTAAAAGTTATTTTTTTTGTAAACTACTAATCCAAGATATTTCACTTGACTTTACCAAGAAATTGGAACTCCGTTTATAGTTACTATGTGACTACTAAAGACTATGTATTCGAAAAAAAAATGCAACAGCCAAAAATGTTCACCAAAACTTCATTTTAAGTCGGATATTTTTGAAACTTTCAGGGAATAAACACATATTAGCTATGTTTTTTTGCAAAGTTGGTTTATTCAACCTCCTCTCCTAGGCTAAATGCCCACACCTTGGACTTAACGCTACCCATCAAATCCTGGGCAACACTTGCGCCATCTTTCTTACACACTTTCATCCACTCTTTCTACAAATCATTGTCGTTTTTGAAGACCTTCCCTGTTTTCCGGAGCTTGCCCTTCATAATAGCCCAGAATTTTTCTATTGGGCGAAGTTCTGGCAAGTTTCGCGGATTTACCTTCTTCGGTACAAGAACAGCATCGTTGACTACATACCACTCCATCACCGGTTTCGCGTAATGGCACGATGCCTGATCCGGCTAAAACAGAGTGTCGCCTTCGTGGGACCGGAGGAAGGACTGCAGGCGCTTCTGGGGGCAATCTTCTTTATATATTTCGCCGTTGATGGTGCCGGTCGTTATGTACGGCTTGCTGAATTTACCACACCCACAGAGCGCCTGTCACACTAAGTACTTCTAAGTACTAAGTACACCCAGGCAGGACTTGCCGACGAAAAACTCCCGGCCGGGGATCTGCTTGGCATCCGTTTTAATGTACGTCTCGTCGTCCATTATGATGCATTTCGGCTGCACCAACCACTCGCGGCACAGCTTCCTGGCGCGGGATTTGGCCACCGTATTCTGTTTATCGGTTCGGTTAGGCGCCTTTCTTACCTTGAAGACATGAAGTCCGGCCCGCTTTATTGTCTGCTCGCCTCGATACCGCTATTCTGGTTTCCTGCAGTCTTCCACGACGACAGAGAATCGCCACTACTCATGCAAGGTGATTGTGGAAAGGACGGCAGTAATGCTGCTTGTACCTCAGTGGGATTGGCGTAGACTTGCCGGATATTGTATGGGCCAAAGCTGTAAATGAAAGGCCCTCTTAAGAAGGCCTTTCCTATTGTACGTAGATCATGGTCTTTCCTGACCAGTACATGCGTTTATTGAGCACTAATGGCGATAATACGAGCTCCTGCTTCCATTGATGATTATGATGTATGGAGGCGTCCTCTTATTGCTCCATGAATGGTGGTCTGATCATGAGGGAGGCTGCATGCAACTATCCTTGAGAGACAAATCACGCTGATTACTCTTTCTGTCAATCAGGTGGGTGGTCCTCATTCACGGGAACTAGATCTATCGCCACGTACTTTCAGCAATCAGCGAAATTATTTCGCCAGCACTTTTCGACGCCAACCACACGATAGTAATGCTTTAACAACAATACCCGTCCCATTGTCTACTACGGGTATTTGTTCTTGCAAAACGGTTCTTCAAACGAGTTCTTGCTCGTTGTACTTATAATGCGATAAAACAACAAAATAAATAAATCGTGAGCGACTTTTCCAAAAATAACGAAATTAGTGGGGAACAAGATGATGGTAATAAATTTAATATATTTTTTTCAATTGCGTCTAATAATGGTTCAGATTCAAACACAACGAATTTAAATGACACCAGCTTCAGTTTCATATATATAAACTAGAAATAATTTAAAAAAAAAAAACGATTATTTCAACTCTTTCCATGCTCTTTGGAATTTCGAACTATGTTTCAAAATGAATAAAATCTAAACCACATAACCACAACAACCGATCACTAGATCACGCACGATCGAGGTTATCTCACCGACAAACGGACATGAAAATTAAACTTAACCCAGACAACCAGAATGCACGTATATTCAAAGTTGTTTTTGTGATATACAAACATATATACAAACAAACAAGTCGTATAGAATGCAAAGAAATGGCTTATACGTACAAAAGTGGAGGCCATATACGTGCATATTTTCGTTTAATTTTAAACGAGTTGATTTAACATCATATGCAATTTGATCTGTAATAACAAATCCATTTTGAAAAGTCTTACGATGTAATCCGATTAAATTTGTGATACAGTACGACGGAAAAATGAGTCATCGCATATAAGTCGGAAATTTGCATTCTATACGATTTAACTTAAACATAATGCGAGGTATGCCATTCTAATATGCGATTTTGACTTAAACTGTAGCAATTTACGATACTGTCTGTACATTGTTATACGACTTCTGGTTGTCTGGGAACTTTTGATCGAGAATCCATAACAGTCGATTCAAATGTGTAGCGATCCCATCGGTCAAAACCATAGAAATGTTTATCACGTTTTACATAGATAAAAATAATTTGTCCGAAATAGATTAGACACGAACCAACTTATAAATTTTGTACGCGTGTTCGTGTCAGTTTTGTGCTTTGATCAGAAATTTCTTTGTAATTTGTATGATCATTCATGTCGGTTTATCGGTGGTATTCTCGCCGGGTAACATACGAAAATCGAGTACAATGATAATAAATGTATAAGAATGTGTTTCAACTGGAACAAACTCACCAAATCTTTTCATGTTCGATGTCCAATGTTGTGGTTTCATACATTATGAATTCAAATTGCATTATTCATTTAATGTATCAATGTATAATTCAAATTCAGTATATATAAAACATTCTGCAGCCTAAGGAAGACGGACCTTGAATCATTCTCTATGATATCATCATTCCGCGCATATTTTCCTCCAGCCTATTGCAGCCGCACAATAATTAAATATGATTCTCTTTTCTTCCATACCAGCTTCCATATCATTTTCATTTTTGCTTGACTAGCACTTTCATCACCAATCCCGGTAATTCACTCCGATCAACCAAAAGCCAAGCTCAAACACAGCATGATCGAATATGGTTGCGGTATCTATTATGTTACATTACACTCCGAGTTGTTCATCGCAGCTCCGGTTGCTGTTGCCATTTTGTGAAGAATCCGGAGGAAAAATCCGGAGCTATTCTGATGTTAAATCCAACAAATTTCTGGAAGAATGCTTTAAATACTGAAGGGCATACCAATAGGATTTCTGATGAATATGGAACTATGGAAAGAAATAAAAGCAAATTCTCGCGAGAATTATAATTAATACACAGAATTCTGAATCTGTTAAGGAGAAACTTTCTAGGAAATAGCGGAGAGAATCATAATTATAAGGGTAATTCTGAAAGTAGCTCTCACGAGTCACGAGTCAATAAAAAAACATAATCTTTGAATGTATTTTGAAATCATGCTAAGGAAATCTTTAAGAAATTTCCAAAGATATCCTGAAATAAGTTCCGACGAAATAATTTAGTTAATTCAGACGTTGAAAATTGTACAATATACCATACACAGAAATTCAAGTCCAAACAAAAAATCACGCCGCAGGGCTTAGGAATCGTTTAGGGTTTTCACTGGAATCTTGGACAATCATGAACTATAAGTCAAATCTTGACAAATTTCCGAAACTCTGGAAAAATTGCTATTTATTTTCGATCTCGGACTCAATTTTTGAAATCCCGTAGTAAAGAAAAGTTCAGAATTCCAAGCTTGAAGAAATATTCAAGATTCTAAGTGAAATATTTGATAATTCGACCGGTTATTTTCCGGTCTATTTTAGATTGCCGGTTTTCCTGATTCAGTGGCTACCCTGCGGCCCTGCTTGTTCTCCTAACCTTTTTTTAATGCGACGGTTAGAACGAAAACGAGAATACATAAACAGGTTTTGCGCTCTTTTTACCACATGGTTTGATAAAGGAAGTTCTTATCTTGCGTCCAAAACGTCAAAAACAATAGGGAAAGGTTTTACAGCTGAGTCATTAACGAAAGAGCAAGTCGATGAAGAGAATCGATAAATGCAAATAGGACCTTTTGAAATGTTTATCTAGATATGGGTGAATAATACGGACATGTTAAAATTGGTTCTTTCTATTGCCCCAGACTGTAGCACCATTATAGTACAATATTTTTTTTTTCCGAGAGTTGACCAACTGCAGTCTTAATAGGCTAGAATCTCGGTTGGGCTCTCCATGCGATACACAATACTTTCAGACGACTCGAGCTATGGTGCTCACTAGGTCACTGCAGCTTTTAGGCTCGTATTGTGATCAACTGTGTGTATTATATTACGACCATAAATCCGGAGAACCCCCAGATCTGGGCGCAATCGCCCCTGTAAACAAACACGTCAATCGTCGGCCTCCCACGAACAAAAGAACAATCCTGCAAACAAACTATAACAAATCATAGAGGAACTATTCTTCTACCTGTTTGTGTTATTAGTTTTTCCAGACTGAGCCCCAATCCGCGAGAAACCGACAAATGACGTGCCCATCCACAAAAGCAACTACGCTCCAACCTCAAAGCTCTCCGGAAATATGTGATAAATCATGTAAATGTAAATGGAATACAGTAATGTCCCGATTTTGTCAACCCCCTTTTTGTTTTAAATGTTTTCCAATGTTCTACAAAACCCATGCCCTTTTTCAGTAATCTTCTTGAACCTATTGCACCAAAGTATACTTTAAATATCCCTCTTAACGAATGACGAATGAGAAAAATTTAGATTTATGGGTATATGAAATTATTGAAAGAAAAAAGTCTGAAGCGCGGAGGGGCTGACAAAATCGGGTCATTACTGTATTTAAAATAAATAAATTCATTCTTACCTTTTTATGGTTGTTTGATTATTAATTGCTATTATTACCTGCTTAGAGTTGACTCCTTTAAAATACTGTGTAGAATTTACCTCATTATTCCTCAGTTCTATCGATTTGTGATAGAACCACGCTCAGCATATTATCCTGTAGTACGACTTGGGCATGCACCATGCAAGTAAGTCATCTCTCGTCAAAATGATGGGATATGGGGTGATGGTGAAGGGATATAGAAAACGAATAAAAGAACAGAAAAAAAGGTATTAGTATTGGTTACATTAACCACCCCCCCCCCCCCACACACACACACACACAACGAAAAAGAAACATAGATGCACAGACAAACAGAAATAACACATTTAATATTTTTCTCCACAAAACATAGTCACTAAAACACTACCGCCATCTGTTGAGTATCATGTGATGGATAGTACGCTGAACAGATGGCGCTAGTGTGCAGACGTCAAACGCAAGGGAACCGACCGTGCGCGTCACAGGTGGCGGTACCACCAACCAAAAACACCCGAATTGACCGTCAAATGCGTATTCGATGAACAACCTGTCCAACCGAGTGTTATGTCTGTTTGTCTATGATAGATGGGTTATTAGGAAAGTACAACTACATTATAACTATTAGTGCAATGGATGAACGTTAGTTTCGGGGTCATGTTAGTGTTAGAGTTTTGTTAGTATTGACCCGTATTCAGCCCTGTCGGCCCCTCGAACACTAGTCGCAGGCAGTTGTTGTTAGGACATGCGACACTGTCACTGCTACTATGTTAGAGGTATGACCCGTCAAGTTTCGAAGTGCAAAAAAAAAACTGTTAGAACTTTCTTATAAATTAACTTTACACTCAAAGCAAACTATTTACCTTAGCATTACAAAAGCGAATTTAAAATTACTATTTTATTTTATGCTAATATTAAAATTATGATAAAACTACAATTTACGGCTCCGTGAAATTAACTCGCATGAACCTTTCAAATCAATGAACTGGAGAAAAACTACAATTTTATCAAATTGCAAAAAAAAAATCATAGCGACACTTGACAAATCATCATCAAGCCCCTCATCCTTGGACAGGGCATTATAGTACAATAATGATATAAAATTTCTAAGATTTTTGAATTCGGAAAAGCCGTGTTTTTGGAATCATTTTTATTTCCGGTAGTGTATGGTGTAGAACTGAATTCGTACGTTTTTATAATTCGTGTGGCGCTTTCGTATTCATTATTGTGGTATTCGCTCACTTGAGAGCGTCATATCTAACACAACCACGCAGGTAATAAACAGCTGTTACGTACGTCAGGAGCACGCGCTTGTCTAGTTCTAATAATAAGCAACTCAGTCAAGCTGGGACTTCCCTAATAAAAAAATACCATACCCGAACGATAATCCAAATGATTGAACTATTCCTCAAATGGTTTCGATGATACCCTGAGCACGTCGTTAAGCAAAATAATCATACAAATTTTATTAGGGTTATTCTCGTAGGTACAAATTATAAGCATTGAGAGCACATGGTGCAATGTACACGGATCGAAAAATTCCTTTTATCATGTACACACCCGGATGACGCCCTTTTTATGGCTTAATTGATAATGCATCTAAACTTTGGAGACTGGCGATAAAGACACGTTTACCTACCCAAACAGAATCAGTGACGGTCATCTAAAGTCAATGGAATTGTACACAATCACCAGCATAAGTTTTTACAAACAAAATAATTTATTTAGGTGAGCACTACTTAGTAACTGTTGTCACAATAAATCTTCGTTACATAGGTGTGCTAAAACCGGTCTCATTCTTCCATGTAGCTTCTTCAGATCCTGCCTATAATATGTATGTGTAATATGTGCTAATCAATGTCATTGGAACTGCATGCAAGCCACACCAACCATCGCAGATTGGAGGTTGAAATTTTGCTGAGTCACCATGAGTCTCGCGACCAACTTTGGCTGTTTCGTCGACATCATCGCATTGAAAAAAATCTGTTCACTTTTCGCTTTTCCTCTTTGGACTACACCCATGCATGCAAGCGTAGAATGGGGTTTTTCTACCTTCTCCTCTGATCCTCTCTAAGTTGACATTGATTTTCCTCCTTTTTTTTTACCTCCACTTAGGTAGTAAAAATATGCTAAAATCACAGCAATTGATCTTTGATCATACACTTGCTTTGTGTAGCATTCACGTTGGAAAGGTTCCTTTTAGCTTATCCTCTCAGGAAGCAGGTACAATCAATCGAAAGGGGCTAATAAATAGATGATTTTCGTTCCAGAGATGATTAATACTTATTTACAACTGTAAAAAGAAATAGAAGGATTTCATCAGAAAGCGTTTGGAGTGAGAAATGATGAGAGTTATTAAACTTATCTGATAGTGTTAGTTCAATGATTTTATATTTGCAACATTTTCTTTAAGACTAGCTTAATATTTAAAAGCAGTTTAAGTGAATTGTCTATTGGAAATGGATTGCAACTCAATAACTTGTTACATAAATACAGAAATTTTTATAATGCAGAGAATCAAGAATAATATTTCTAGAAACATGAGATTCGCAAATAACTTTTAGCAATATGATAACATTTACTAGGATTTGTTCAAAATTCAATTAAGACTTTGAACACGTAAATTATTATACATATGATACTTAAAGTTCAAACTACAAAGCGTTCTAAATTAAATCTACTTTTTATCAAATTGTGAGCTCATTGCAATGATTAAGCAAAGTGAAATAATACTCTCGTATGTTAGTCTGTTAATCTTTTAGAAAACAAACACTTATCACTTACCTATAAACAACTTAAATCCTAATCAGCTCATACATAGCACCGAAGTATGGCCCTAATCATGTTTTTTATTGAAGATGTATTCGTTCGCCATTGAATAGGCCAACCCCAGAGAAAGGGCGCCCACCACCGTACCCTGAGCTGCAACACGAAGCTGCATCAGGAACACCGACGTGGACATCCCTCCACGGTTTTTGTACTTGTACGCACCGATACCGCACACGACAGCTAGCCCAGCCAGACCAATCGGCATGAACGGGGATTCACGCGCCTTGCGAGCAAGTTTATCGCCACTGTCTTCCTCCAGGCCGGGATGGTTCACCATTGCCAAAGATCTCTGCATTTTGCAACGAAACGTTTCAGGGTAAGAACGAAATGAAACTGATCAGTTCGACGGGTAACTTATAATAGGTATGAAATACAAATAGCGATAAGAAAACTGAAATTCCACTAAAACGCGAACCTATGTATGCGTATCCCCACCACACTGACCAACAATTACGACAGGACGGGACGCATCGTCAGACACGTGTGACGTTTCGTCTCGTCTCCCCTATTCAAGGTCAAATCATAGTAGCTGACGGATCCAAATAAACTTTTAGTCTATTGGGTAGTTACGTCACGGTCTTTTCCCTGCTGCTGTACAGGAACTAGTTCTTTGAGGTCTTAAAACTTACCTGATAAACGGCACGTTCGTAGAAAAGATGCAACCTGCGGCTTCACTGCCGATGGGGGGGAGCTTCGGTGGGGATCGGTGCTTGCAAAAAACGGAGTGATGCAATTTAACCACTTTTGTTTAATGCTCGAACGTTGCCTCTCACGAAGGTGGCTCTCCTTTTCTTGGTTTGACAGATGACAGCTACTGGTTCAAAGTTGGTATCTCACTCTCGCATCAGGCTGGAAGCAGTGGATTAAAAAGTAAACAAGTAACTCAGCTCGCACTCGCGGTTGAGACGGTAAAGATTTTTCTGATATCTATAACACACACACTTGCGTAGTCCCATTTTCAAGTGAGAAGTTTGTTTTCCTCACTTTCGCTTCAGCCAAAATAATTGTTTGTTTATTGGCAAATCAAAGTTGGCTCTCGTGGAGAATAGAAGAACTATGAAAGTGATGATGGTTTCAAAATTTTCCACGGGGAAGTATACGAGTGCAATCTTAAAATGCTTTTATTTTGTGAATGGTGCATTTTATTTAAATCTGGTTAGTGCTACGTTAGTAGAAAACTTCAGGACTACTCAATAGACATATAATACAGAAAACATAATTTCTTCTCAGATTTTTAGGTGTAAACATAGACTTCCGCTTTTCTACCACTGTAGCAGTAATCAGATTTAAATAAAATGCTCCATTTTCAAAATAAAAGCATTTTAAGGTTGCACTCGTATACTTCTCCGTGGAAAATTTTGAAACCATCATCACTTTGATAGTTCTTCTATTCTCCACGAGTGCCAACTTTGATTTGCCAATTGTTATCCTCACTTTCGGACCATCCATAATCGCACATATAGAAAGGACTAACGAATGACATACAATTTTAGAATGTTTTATTTATAATATCGACTCGCATCTCACCTAAAATTGAGTTAAGTATACAGTGGCTGCCCGATTTTGGTAACACGACATTAGCAATTATTTATTTCTATAGTCGCTATAATATAAATAATAAATAAATTTTATAGTCTGGTGGATAGAATTTCGGGAACCAATTGAGGTGTCAAATAGGGGAATCAATATAGCATATCACGACCAACAGCAGAAAGGAGCATATAAGATTTTACGCTTTTACGAACAAAACTTTGGAAACCGTTTTCTCGTGACCTAATACTAAGCTACGCAAACCAACACCATCATGAAAGTTTACCTTATCCGATGATAAATATAGCGAACAAAGTTATAATAGGGGAAATGAATGTAATGTCGGCCTAAATGCCCCTAATTTGGGCCCATACATAAATTCAGCAATCGACTAAATTTTCAATAGCGACCAAAAATATCCATTAGTACCGTCCCAATGACGCGTTTATCTAGATAAAATTGATAAATAGCAGATCTTGATCATGCCATGCCAATCTCTTAAACAATTAATAACTATTATAATTACCGATTGGCTGAAAAACGATCTGCTGCAAAGTTGTAGCTGATAAAATGACTTATAATAATAGTTATTGAACTTTTCAACAGGGCAATATGGAAAATGGCAAGAAGACAATGAACACTTATTTTGGATTTCCCATAGTAATTCCCATATAAACTTCAAATGGTTTGTGCCAAGTCATTTTCTTACCAAATGAGTTCACATTTTGGAAAGCTAATGAGGACCCGATTTGGAACCATTTGAGCACTGTGGAGCGAAAATTTCAAATTTTGCATCAGTATAACCTACACACAGCATACGCATACTGGTGATCACAGATCGGTCATCTGGGAGATCCGGAACATCCGTAAAAGTCAGGGTAAAAGTGTTCAATTCGTAAAAATGATTCTAGAGCTCCACGAGTTTTTCTAACTCACTTGTTGTGCTATATTAATGAATTTATATTTAAGACCAGCATGTGCACTCTGCTGACCACGAGACGGTCCTCGGGAAGATCCGGATAAAAAGCTCCGCTTTTTTTTACGGCACTTGTTGTAATGCTGCATGAATGAATTTGGATTTAGAGCCATCATGTACACTTTTCCGGCTATGGAGAGGTTCTCTGGAATATTAATAATATCCCTAATAGTGGTAAATTCATTTAAAAAAATCCAGAGCTCCGCGAATTTGTGGTGATCCGTTGTTGTGATGAATGAATTTGGATCGGAGACCAAAATGTGTGCTCTAGCGACCAAGGGTGGTCCTCCAGAAGATCCTATACTTACCAATCAGGCTAAGGGCTTGATGTCCTCTGCTGTTCGAAAGAGTCGTCTCCACTCTTCTCGATCGATGGCCACACCTCACCAACCTCGTAGTCGATCCACCTTGCCTGCTATGCGCGTCTTCTCCTTGTACCAGTTGGGCCACTTTCGAGAACCATTTTCACTTGTTCGTCGTTCGGCATTCTAACGACGTGCCCAGCCAACTGTAGTCACCTAATTCACGATGGATGGATCTCCCAGCAGCTGGTACAATACGTTGTTCATTCGCCTCCTTCTCGTTCCGTCTTCGCAACACCTTCCGTTAAAAAAAACCACCGATGATTCGCCGAGAGGCAGATTGTTTTATCCCACACTTGAATAGCAACCCATGATGCGGTTGCTGCGTTATGGTGGAGGTTCCTAAAACAGCTTTAAGGGGGTTGTAGTGGATGTAATGTCGGCCTAAATGCCCCTAATTTTGGCCCATACATAAATTCAGTAATCGACTAAATTTTCAATAGCGACCAAAAATATCCATTAGTACCGTCGAAATGACGCGTTCATCTAGATAAAATTGATAAATAGCAGATTTAAATCGATGGGCCCAATCTTAGACCCATAGGCCAACATTAGAGCCATTTTCCTTAATACACTTTTTTTAACTTTATTATAGAGATTTTTAGCCAAAGGCTAGTTCATCTCTTCACATAATATGTACACAGTTCTTCTTGAATTCTGAATATTTCAAAAGGTCATTGGGTATTGATCAATTCTATTCATCTACTTTTTCAATTTGATAACCACGACTGTGTCCCTTTTTCACCTTTTTTATGGCATAGACCTGTTGGTCCATATTGAACCACGACTGTGCTAACAAAATTCCTGCTATTTTTTGCCACATAGGTAGTTTGATAAATGAGGTTCTTACCTAGCGTCCAAAAGGTCAACCAAAACAGGAAATAATGCTTTTTGCAGTTGAGTTATGAACGCAAGAGAAAAGTATGTGCATTGAATTAATTAGTTTGATGGAAACTATTCGTAGTTTTAAAATATTCCTCGATTACTGTTTCCAAGGGACGTATCAGCTTTTGTAAACAATGCATTTGATAATCGATTTTGCGTAACTGGTAGCTTGTGGTAGCATGCGTGGGCGTAAGTGGTAGCCAAATCGTCGATCAAATGAAACAACAAAAGCAGATACGTTCCTATGAAAAAGTAATCAAGATTTAAATTTTTCAACTTAGATTGATTTTTTTTCTTCCTTTAGCTCTTGACTTTCGACGTTTCTTACGCGAGTATTTTACTAGCTCTCAGCATACTATTCTTTGAAGCACTTAACCAGTTGTTAGTTGAAATATTTCTATGTCAACCAATGCAAGAATTTGTCGATTGTGTGGCAAGCACAATGATACTCTGCCAGGGAAGTCGAGAAAATATATATTGGGCCTTATTTATCTAAGTCGAGTCGAGCGTCACTTCTGATCACTGGTCAATGTCTATTTTGGTATTACTTCTGTAATACCAAATTAGACCAGTGACCAGAAGCGACGCTCGAAACGACTTACATCATAGGGCCCATGATTTACCTAAAGGGGATTTCTTGCTATGTACAGTCAGGCATGGAAAATCATTTGCATTCATTTCGTGCATTCATTTACATTCATCTGCCTCTAATTTTTTTCAACATCATTCCGCAAAATGATGTATAAAGCTTTTGTAGGTTTTGTTATTAGCTATAACTTTTGTTAACAAATCAAATCCTTATCTCTTATGCATGATGAACCAGAGCGAACAGAAGCCACTACTGTTTTTCAGTGAATGTATTTTACATTCACTGAAAAACAGTAATAAGTTATGTCCACTTTAATTCATGATGCATAAGAGATATAGATTTGAGTTATTTGCAAAAGTTGTAGCTTATAATAAAACCTACAAAAGCTCTATACATCATTTTGTGGAATGCTGTTGATGAAAAAAGTTAGAGGCAAATGAATGTAAATGAATGCACGAAATGAATGCAAATGATTTTCCATGCCTGTGTACAGTCATTGAAATAGTAATCCGTTCCCATTCATAGCCTAATGTCTATTCTAATGAAAGGATTAACGACACCAACTTTGCCACTTAACCGTTTTTGTACGGTTACCTACCCATAACTCATAACTCCAGAATGTTTTGATCTGAGTCAATATGAACAACCATTAAGATGAACCAGGTTACCTACACTACATGACTTGAAAGGCATATTGGACAAAATCTTCAATCACTCCGAAATTTTGTTGATTTATTACACAATTGGTTGTACAGATATTTGTCTACATTTAATCATCTCGTTATTTAAATGTTTATTTTCCGAAGAGCTGTTCCGGCCACCGACTGTACTCACTTTGCATCCTCAGGAGGCTCGTGGAACAAACGTACATGCTTGGTCATGTCTCGTTGCCTGGTGAAAACTCTGGAACAAAACTCGCAATGGAAAATTTCAGACACCGAAGCGGTCGCATTCGGCCCATGGTATCGTTCCTGATGTTTCTGGAAATCTCTACGCTCGGAAAACTTCGCACCGCAATCATTGCACGTGAATGGCAGCGATAGTGTGTGCAGACGGAGATGCTTTTTGAGATTTTTATCCGTTGTGTAAGGCTTCTTGCATATTGGACACTTAACCCCGCCGGACTCAACTATCTTTTGATACTGACTGCTGCGTTGTTTTGGAGCTCCATCAATACCTGTGCCATTAACTGCTACACTAGTATTTCCCTTCTTCGATGATGTAGCTGGTAAATCTAACATATTGACAAGCTCTTCCGGAAGTCGTTCCACTGGTAGCACATGTTTAAACTCAGTATCAATATCTATTCTCGATTCTGTTTTAGGCATGTGATTGGAAGAGGACGCTTGTGCTTCATGGTTGGCACGAACTAGCGATCGGGGATGTTCCAAAGGTGCTCGATCCCGCGGATCGTTAGGTAGACGAAACTCGTACCCTAAGGTAGGCTGCATCAATGGGTACATGTACCCAAACCGTCGGTCATCCATTTGGTTTCCGTTGTTTTCGTGGTGATCTGTTTTCTGAACGATTCTGTTTACGTCAGTACGTTTCTGCCTTACAACCCAATCGTTTTTCTTGCAACGATCACAAAAGCGCTGGAATTCTTCCAAAGTAACAGTGCATTTCCAGCAGATTGCACAGGTAAAATCTTCCTGATAGTTGATCTGAACGCCGGTCCACTGGTAGACCTGATTGATTAATTTCTGATTGTGGTTACTTCCTAAGGGGAAAATCGGCACTACTTTTGTCTGCGAAAAGCACAACCGGCAATATGTAGCTGGATTATTATTCGGTCTAGAATGACGAAAATGTCAAATTAATAAAAACCAAGTTCCATCCATTATGGTGATACTACATTGCGTACAGTTAACTTACACATCGCATACATTAACATTCATGCCGATGCGTTCCGGTGGCCGACGGTTATCCAATCAGAAGAATCCTTCGTGTTGATGCTTTTAAATTAACTAAAATTGATTGAAATGAAAATTTATATTGATTAATTTAACTTTTAGTAAACATACGCGAAGAAATATTAACTTTTGTAAACAGTAGCTTGGGTTTTCAGAATTCGAGCCAATGGCTAAATTCCGCTGTCAACCAGTTTGACATTTTATGAGATTTAGTTCTCACGCAGCCAGTTTTGATTGGGGAGGGACTACACGGTAACTTTTATCTGCTATAAATATATCAAGAACAGCGGCCGATAGGCTCTTTTCATCTCGCTTTTTATGCACCATCAAAGTAAAGTGCGCTAGCCGATTTTGAGAGGAAATATCATCCGATCCATTTGTTTACATTATATTGACGATTTTCAAAACTCAAAATAATGTACATTTTATTGCACAACTGGCAAATTTCTATCGGGAGTGGTCTTATTTTTGGATTATGTACATATCTGAACTGACTGACAGCTGAAATAATCACCCGTAAAAAAAATCCAATAAAAATACAATGATTTTCATTGTCATTGTAACCATGTTATTTACTGTCAAAACATTGGACATTTTTGTCCATAACCATAAAATCACAACGAAATTCATGGTTCACAACAATGGAAATTATGGTATTTGAGAAATTTACAGTAAAAAAGGAGGGTTGTTAAGCATTTTAACAATATATAAAAGTGATTTTTCTCAAACAAATTTGATCTCATTTTTTTATCATACATAAAAATGAGATCAAATTTGTTTGAGAAAAATCACTTTTATATATTGTTAAAATGCTTAACAACCCTACAATCGCTACAATAATAGCTTCCCTGTTAAGAGGGGCATACACTATACTCATCACACTAATTTTCGTTGTTTGAGCATTGAATCGTTAAAAATCGAAATCTATTTTTCCTCCCGTACAATAATTTAACAATAATTTTTAATGTACTCGAAATTCAACAGTAAAACTCATAGTAATTTCGTTGTTTTATTATAATTTTTTTTCGGGCACACATTAAAAATCCGGAAGATCACAACCGCTGAGACAATTTTATAAATCTTAATTTTTCTCATCAAGCATATATGGAAGCACTGCCAACCCGATACAGAAAACAAAATATGCCAAGTGGATGATGATTTCAAGCACCTGCGGTGAATAAATTAATCAGGAAAGGTGAATATATTGTCCTCTCCCTATACGGAAAATTTTTGTCTTGTAATTCAAATACAATATATCGCATTGTATCTAATAGAGTCTACAGTATACGAATGGGTTCACGCAGAAAAATTTATCGTTGAAACAAAAATATTTGAGGTAAATTTAAACGTAAACTCAGTTTGTTCTGGCCACAAAAATAAACAAGGTTTATTTCAAACGTATTCCATGTTTGAAGTCATGTGCTATTAATGTTTAAAACAAAAATAATGTTACGTTTATTTTAAAAATATTCGTGTTGAAAATAAACGTGAATATTTTTGTTTGGTTTGACAAGTATGTGAACAAAAATAAATATGATTATTTCAAACATGCTTCTTATGTTTGAAAGAAACATACTTAATTTTAAATTATATTAGCAGGATAAAGCAAAAAAATTGATTGCAAAGAGATGAAAAACGATCTGTAGACAAGGCATCTAAGCTCCTGCTCTTTTTCGGGTGCGATTAAGGGTAAGCTGTGGATGTTGGGTCCTGGTCCGAGATGTGGGGACCTGTCGGGGTGAGTGTCCGGAAGTTTCAGTTCAGTAAAACCAGTGAAACTTTGTGATATTAGCGTCGTTTTGTCGTTTCTAATGCTGGTCCTCACGCCGGCCTCTTTCTACGTTCGGTGTTCGAGGAGGGGGGCTGGAGGATCCGGAATAGATTCAAAATCTATTCCGGATTTTCGTTTTTCTTTCGACGTCAGTTGTGGAGGAGGATGATACAGGATCGGCATCAGAAACGACGGAGTGACGTCGATACCGCTGGGGTTCCTCCGGTTTTATCGAGCTGGAACTTTGTTAAGACACTTACCTAGGTGGGTTTCCGAATCCATGACTTCGATTTTGTTGCGGGCCGTTTTCAGTTGATTGGGGCATTTTTTTCCAAATGTAAACAAGAAGGAAAAAAAGGCAGGGCACGCTACACGGAACCGAATTTTGTTCATTTAAATCAAAAATATAAATGTTCATTCTATAAACATATGAATAATTCAAAATAAATTAAAAACGTGTTTGCAACAAAAATATATATGTTTGAATTAAAGTCAAAAGCATGTTTATTTCAACAATATAGACGT